>NW_010367622.1:3068958-3083156 GCF_000414095.1 Morus notabilis
CTCTTTCCCATTGTGTGAACCCCATAGCTACAAATCTCTTTTTTTATTTAGGCTTTTCAAATCCCTCAAAGCCCTATTTTCTCTTGAAAACCAATTTACAACCAACAATCCTTTGATTATTTGGTTTCTTCACTAGTTCTCATGTCTTGTTCTTGTCAAGCAACTCCATCTTTTCTTGCATGGCTTGTTTCCAACAGTTGCTATCCTTACTTGCAACTGCTTCCCGATAGCTCTTTGGTTCCGAATCATCTATGTCGTTTGCAATAATTAAAGCATAGGATACCAAATCCGCATACCCATAGCGACCCGGTGCTTTATGAGATCTCCTCGTCCGATCCGTTGCCAATTGATAAGAATCAAGATTATCATCCGGATTACCGTCTTCCTCGTCCACCTGCAAGTGATCCTCCTCATAGTCACAGCTTGATCATCATGTTCCATACCATTGCTTCCCAATAGCTCCACCTCAATCTCAGCCCGTTCTTTAGCATAATTATCCATGCCACCTTCACCGGACCTTCCTTGAGTCACCGTTGCCATATAGTACTCAGTTTCTCTGAAAACTACATCCCGACTAATGAAACTTTTTGACGTATTCCCGTATTTATACCGGAGTTTATAGCCTTTAACACCTTCTGGGTATCCCACGAACATACATTTCTTGGCTTTGGGATCAAGCTTTCCTTCCTTTTGGTGTGCATAAGTAATGCACCCAAATACCTTTAAGTTCTCAAGATTTGGTGGATGATCGGTCCACACTTCTTCCAGTGTTTTGAAATCAATTGCCGCCGAAGGATACGTATTCACAAGGTAGGCCACCGTGTTAACAGCTTCTCCCCAAAACCTATTAGGTAAACCAGCTTCTATTAACATGCACCCCACTCTTTCTAAAAGTATTTTATTCATCCTCTCCGCTAGGCCATTCCGTTGTGGAGTTTTCCTAACGGTTTTATGCCTAACCACACCTTCATCCTTTAGAAACTGATTGAAATTGTCACCAAGAAATTTCAACCCGTTGTCGGTTCTCAACTTCTTGATCTTTTTTCCGGTTTGAACCTTTACCATTTTCTTCCACTCTTTGAACTTCCTAAAAGCATCATTTTTATTTTTCAAAATGTAGACCCAAACCTTCCGAGAACAATCATCTATAAAAGTAATGAAGTACCATCCACCCCCTAGAGTCTATGTTCGCGACGTGTCCCATAAATCAGAGTGAACATAGCTAAGTGTCTCCATCGTAACATATGATGTCCTTTTGAACTTCACCTGAGTAGCCTTGCCATAGACGCAATTCTCGCAAAACTCCAAGTCTCCTAGCTTCTCTTTACCAAATAGCCCTTGCTTCTCTAATTCTTGCAATCCTCTTTCACTAACATGGCCCTGTCGCTTATGCCATAGGCTTGCCAAAGAACTTCCTTTCGATTCTGTTACTGGCGCCGCATCAGCAATCATGGTGCATCCTTGAAGTATATATAGACCCTTGTCTCTAACCTCCTTCATCACAACAAGAGATCCTTTGGAAACCTTCAAGATGATCTTTTTGCCCTTCTAGCTAAAGCCACGTTCGTCAAGCATCCCTAGTGAAATAAGATTCCATCGAAGATGGGGAACATTTCTCACATCTGACAAGATTTTCTCCATCCCGTCACGAGTCTTAATCCTAATCGAGCCAATTCTGATCACCTTGCATGGTTTGTTGTTCTCTAATATGACTTCCCCGCCAACAAACTCCTTGTAGTTCTCAAACCACTCATGGTTTGACGTCATATGGAACGAACAACCCGAATCCATGATCCATTGCTTCTTTGAGTGCTTCGTTGTAACAACTAGGACATCCGCACTCTCATAGCCCTCTTCATTTTGTTGTACGACCGCAGCTTCACCATCTTTTCCTTATGTGTTTACTCCTTTCTTCTTCATTGGATAGTTTTTCTTGATATGCCCCTCCTCATGACAGTGGAAGCATTTGATAACCTTCTTGCCATCCCGAGACTTAGACCTGCCTTTCTTTTTACCCTTCGGCCCCCTCTTGTCTGATCTTCCTCGAACCACCAAATTGTCTTCGCTATGCTCATCCAGTTCACTCTTGCGTTTCTATTCTTTAGACCTCAAGGCACCTACAACATCTTCCAAAGAGATCGTCTCCCTGCCATGTTGCAAAATGTCCACGAAATTCTCATAAGAGTTTGGCAAAGAGTGTAGCAAAACCAAAGCCTTATCCTCATCGTCATATTCGACCCCTATGTTCTCCAAGTCCATGATCAACTTGTTGAACTCATCAATATTCTCCTGAATATCCTTGCTCTTTGTCATCTTGAAGGTGAAGAACTTCACCTTGAGATACAATCGGTTTGAAAGACTCTTCGCCATGTACAATGATTCAAGCTTCAACCAAACTTCGGCCGCCGACTTCATCTTCATAATCTCTTGCACCACTTTATCACTAAGACTGAGAATCAAAGTGTTGTATGCCTTTTCGAGCACCTCTTGCTTCTTCTCATCATCCATAGTCAACGGGAGTTTTGATGCTCCCTCGAGTGCCTTCACGAGACCCATGTTGCCTAGATGCACCAACATCTTCATCTTCCATAACCCGAAATCATTCATTCCGTCAAAGTTCTCAATATCAAACTTGAAAGACAAAGCCATCCCAATAATTCTTTAATAGAACCCCTCCAACCAATGAACAACCAAAAAAAAAAAGAAGAAATCCAAGCACTTTCAGACACGTACCTTTCGTCCCACAAAAAAAATGCAAGCCCTAAGCCAAGCTCTGATACCAATTTGTGATTATGACTGACAGATTTAAGCACACAAATCAATGGTTTGCGGGGAAATAACAGTCAAACAAGAAATCAGAAATCCAAAATCAATACAAAAAATACGTAAAGCAAAGGAGAAGAATAACAACACACAAAATTTACCCAGGTTCAGACCTCAATGTAAGATCCTATGTCCTGGAATATGGTGCTTTCGTCTACTATGATCAATCACAAGTGATTACAAGAATGATACAATAGTACTCTCTAAGGAACCCCCTCTCAATTCTCTCTCACTCTCTCACTTGTTCTCTCTGCATACTCCTTGTTTCTCTATGTTTCCTAACCCTTAAATAACCTCCAAAGCCTTTTGTGTAGCCTCTAAGACATGCCCAAGTCGATTGGTAAGTTTCCTAATTCATAAAATGGAAATTTCTGCCAAAACTTAAAGTTTCCCATTTTGCTGATTTCGCACCAGCGCCGCAGCGCCACTCGTCCAGCGCTGAGGTGCTACTCCATGCAACCCGCATCGCTGAAGCGCTGCCAGACTAGCGCCAAAGCACTGATCTCTCTGTCCGCATAATGAACTATGCCTATAGAGCACTGCAGTGCCAAGAACTGGCACTGCAGTGCTACCCCTGCTTCCAACTTGCAAAATAACGCCGTTTGGTCGTTGTTGCTCCATTCTTCAACCACGATAAACTTAGAGACATCCCTCATATAATGTAATGAATTTTGTTAGTTTTTTTGTCCTTAATATTTCACCTAGATAGAAGTGGTCGACATAAAATATGTTTATGCTTTATACATATATCGCATTTTTAAATTTAAATGCGTTCAGGTCATTTATTTTATTGTACATTTTTAAAAAAAAGTCAACACAAACCTTTAGAAACTCATTAACTTAACAAACTTTAATGGTCAAATATCATAGATAATTAGTAATTTAATGGTTATATCAACATTTTTGTTCAAAAAACTGATAGAATCAAGATAGAGAGAGAAAAGTTGAAGACATATCATAGTTTAGGGGGCAAAATATTTACATTTTAAAGTTCAGGGAGCACATGAACACAATTGACAAAATTTAGGGGTGTTTATAAGTATTTCCGTTAAAAAACTTAACAGAGTTAACCTCAGGGGACATGTTGACACAAGTGATAAAGTTTAAGGGTCACAACATGCACATTTTAAAGTTGAGAAGCATATTGACATAAATGACAAAGTTCAAAAAGAATTTATAAAATTTATCCTTGTTTAAATCCATGAGCTTTTTTTTTCATTACGTTTTGTTTTAATTTCTTCGGTTTTCTTTTTTCTCTTTTTTTTTTTTCCTTAGTCCTCCAGGATTGGTATTTAGACTACGTAATTTATTTGCTGTTGTATTTTCTTTTTTTAATTAATTATATTAAGTTGAGGCTTGGAACGAGGTAAGACTTTTAGAAGTGCGAACCAAGTTAGAATGTGTTAATTATTTCGCAATATTAATTGTTCTTTCCCTTTTTTTTTTTTTTTTTTTACCTTTTTAACTTAAGGAGGGACATGATCTAATAAGTTACAAGTAGAACCTAGTAGATTATTTTGGTGGTTTTATTGCTAATAAAGTTGTGTTATGTTAAGATAAAAAAAAAATGAATACATCATGATCTTGAGATGTTCGACTTAATGTAGCTTATACATAATATTGTTATAGATAATAAGCACCTCCATTATCACCAATCACCGTACGCGTCGACACTCATATCTAAAGAGAATTGACTGAAGGAAATGACTGACTAAAGAACGACTTAAGAAGCAGTATTAAATGGAGAAAGAGATTGACTGAGGATCTGTGCGGTCTAGTACTGCGGGTAAAATTAAGAAAGATACTCCCTTGAAGAGCACGAAGACCAAATCAACTAAATTTGAAAACAAAGATAATAATATATAGGACAAGCTTTGAGAGAGCTTTCCCAAATCAAAATAAAGAAACAAGTATGAACTAGAGGCAAAAAGGGAAAATTTATATTCCGGCAATCAACAACCGATTAGCTAAAAAAAAGTAAAGAGGCAATTTAGGAGGCTTAATGCCCCGTTCATTTCGCTGATTCGAGTTTAGAATTCGAGTTTTACTACAGTAAAAAGCTCTCACAAATAATCACTTCTAACTTTTTTGCTACAGTAAAAAGCTCTCACATAAAATCACATCTCAACTTAAATTAAAAACTCAAATCAACGAACTAAACGGACCCATCATCCCCTATAAATATAAGATTTATTCGGGATCCTCACATTCTGCCGAATTACTCTCTCCCTCCCTCCCCTCTCCCCTCTCTCTCTAAATTCTCTCTATAAATCCCCTTCTCTCTCTCTCTTTCTTCCCCGAAACTCTATAATAGACTTAGCTTTCACATAAAAAATAAATTGCTATAAATCCGTGTGTTCTTATACTTTTCCACACTCTACTTTCTCATTCAAGCAATTTGTCAACCTGATGCCAAATTGGCCCACCAATCCCGATCCATGCTTGAAATCAGTCATAAGCTCTCTAAACAAATTTAATTGTAGAATTCACCCTCCAAAAAATAGTTGCTGAACTTACTCGAATTCTCTTTGACATACTCTCTCAAAATATAATGTAAGCAGGAAAGATAAAAACTGTTGTGGATCGTATGTTAGTCCGAATCGAGAGACCGCCCTTTTAAGCAGCTACATTATTGCGTGGCTTCTCCTTTTGAACTTCCAATTCGAGGTACAAGTTTAAGGGGTTGTTCTCGAGCTGATGAAGGCGTTGAGTTAGTGTTGGCCATTTTATGGTAGCTCTTTAAATGATTTGGAGAAAAGCAATGACATAGAGAATTGAGGTTTAAAAGTCTTACAAGCTAATTTCCACGTATATATGAACATGTGTTGTCGGATTCTCCTCTTGGGAATTCATTTACATCTTATTGTTGGACTCTCTCTCTCTTTCTCTCATTCTCACTCTCTCTCTCTTAATAATCAAATAACTACCACAATTGATTGTCCTCGTTATGATACGAAATGAGGTACTCGGATTCGTTGTGGATTGCACGAAAGGTCATAAACTTCTTGGAGAAAAAAGTCACGCCTTCTCACCTTGCAAAGTAAGCAATTCTTTGGCACCACAATCATTTAAAAAAAAAAAAATTATATTTCCACTACATTTCAATCCAACGACTATGAAGCGATTTTACAAAATTAAAACGAGACAGAATCATATTGTTTTCAGAAACAGGAGCCAAGGGCAAAACAAACGCCATCTTATCAGCTTCGAGCTTATAATGCAGAACGGACTTTAAAAGAAAAAAAAAATAGTCATATTTTCTCATAGGCTTTTATTTGCTATTTTTTGTTTTTATTTTTGTCTAGTTTTTAGGCAGTCAATTCTTCTTTTTTCAATTTAGGATTTTTTATGTTTGATTTGTTGGGACTGTCTTTATTTTTAATTTTTTCTCAATAGAACTTTTGCTTATTGAAAAAAAAAAATGTTGCACGCTTTTACATGATCTAAAGAGATAAGATGATCACATAAAAAGAAATAATACAAGGAAAAAGTTACTAGCAATAAGAAACAAAATAATGCCATCTTGGCTCCATCAACCAAGGCTTTTTTTTTTTCATTATTTTTGTGTACCTTAACAATTTCAATATTATCGCCCTAAAGCACCAATAATAGTACTATGACACATAATGGTGTGTACCACACATCTCTCTTGAAACATTTTTTTTTTTTCCAATTTCAAATTTTTTAGTTCACACATCCAAAACCCTATACATACAACCATTCAACCAACACTTTTCTCACCAAAACAACATATATCTTTGTTAAAAATGGAGACCCCAATAATCAAAATTATTTGCCTGATCTCCCTAATTGTTTTCTCCACCTTTCTTCACCCTTCTCTCTCTGAGCTTTGCAATCCTGAAGATAAGAAAGCCCTCCTCCAAATCAAGCAAGCCTTGAATAACCCTTCCATCCTCGCGTCGTGGGACCCACAAACCGATTGTTGCGATTGGCTTTACGTGCAGTGCAACGATAATCATCGAATCAACAGCATCATCATCGAAAACGGCAAACTCGAGGGACCAATCCCACCCCAAGTCGGCAACCTTCCCTACCTCAAAGTCCTCGAATTCATTACAAACCCTAAACTCACAGGACCAATCCCACCAACCATTGCTAAGCTAAAGAGACTCCAGTTGTTCAGGATAAGCAAGGCCAACATCACGGGGCCCATACCGGAGTTCATTGCGGAGATGAAGAGCCTCAAGTCCGTCGAGATCTCCTCTGCTCGTCTCACGGGACAAATCCTGAGCTCTCTCTCTGGGTTATCGAACCTCACAGAGCTTAACCTAAACCGAAACCTGCTCACAGGACCGATCCCGAGCTCATTCGGGGAATTCAAGGGAGAATACTTTTTCCTTGACTTATCCCGCAACAAGCTCTTGGGGAAAATTCCAGCCTCATTGGGCAAGAGGACGTTCGATGTCATCGACTTGTCGTGGAATAGGCTCGAAGGAGACGCGTCATTGTTGTTTGGGCCTAAAAGGTCAACCTGGAAAGTGGATCTATCGATGAACTCGTTCGAGTTTGACATTTCGAACGTGGAGTTTGCGAAAACCTTGGAGTTTTTGGACATTAACCACAACAAGATATTTGGAAGGCTCCCTGAGGGGCTGACCCAGCTGAGTTTGGTACATTTCAATGTGAGTTACAACAGGTTGACTGGAGAGATTCCTCAGGGTGGCGACCTACAAAGGTTCGACGCCTCGGGCTACCGCGGTAATGACTTGTGTGGTCCTCCGCTATCGAGATGCGATGTAGTTACGGCGCTGTAGAAGGCTTTCCATGCATGCTTGAAAGTTTTGTGGAGATCATGAACTTTTGTTCTTTGAAGTTAGTAAGAATTTTGTGTGTGATGAATGTACCGTTTGCTTTATGGCTAAATAAAATGATCACCAGTTCTAATATGAATAAATAATCCTTTGTGTGTTTTGTAGATGAGAGGTAAATGTTTGACCTGTATAATAACCAAAATACATAATTTTAGGATCAAAAATTGGAGAATTTTAATGGAAACAAATTATATAACTAAACCTTTTATAGTTCATACATGAACATGATTTTATAATAGTAACTATGATACGACATGTTATCATGTGAAAGATGCACTAAATATGTCATTAAATTAAGTAAACAATTTAAAGTGCATAAATAATCACAATTGTAATAACGCAGTCCCTCTTCTAAAAAATAAAAAGAAAGGCATATATCCAGGTTCTGAAAAACAAAATGAAACTTTCCAAAGCTCCTATATAACATTTCCATTGGAAACCGTGCCTCGTGTTATACAATTAAAATATCAATTGGAAAATTGTGGACCTGGTAATATTCCAACTTTTAAAAAATCCAGCATTATCCAATTTGCCAGAAACTGATCAATTGGTTCAAACGGAGGAGTCTCATGCTTCATATGATTAATACCGTGATATGAAAAAGTTTATCACCTTTTTCTTAGGAGAAAGGAGACAAATATCTTTTAAAGTGCATGAGTCTAAATTTTTATACCTCATTCTCAATTAATATTTATTTTAGTTAACTAACTATATTAATCAAAAGGGTATTAATTAAGAGTAAAAAAAAAAATTCAGAACCATACACTCTAAGAGTAAATTCAATAATTTTTTTTTTTTTTTTTCTAATAGTGCAAGTCAGACGTTGGACATTTCTTGGGTGATAGTTCATTGAAAGTTGAAACAATCCACAAAAAGATCAAACGAAAAAAGAAGAATTATTTTGTTCCAAAAAATAAAAAAAGATTGGTCTAGAATATAGATTGAAAACAGGTAATGCTGAAAATCGAAATATTCGAGCTGAAATGATAAGTAAGAATGGATAAGTAATTTTTCTTTGTTTAATAATTAATTTTTTGCTTATTAAAAAAACACAGCCTAGCTGTATATTAGATACATTCAACGAGTCAACACTTTGCTCCACCAGTCATATATTTTTCTCCATTATTTTGTGTTGCTTTAGTAGCTGAACATGGAACATGTGACAATCGACAAGAAATACTAATAATAGTACTACGCTTGTATCATATAATTTCATAATTTTTTTTTCGCGCACAGTCAATCCAAAAATTGATGCATGACAATTCGCAACCAACAGAAAATCCTTAGAAATTGATGCATGACACGTAATTCTATATATACATATATATATTTGATATAATATAGAGAATTACGTGTTTTAAGAACCGAAATGCAGTTAAAACTTAGAATTTTATGTCCATTATTTTCATAAAAATTTAAATTTCAGTTTAAATTTTTGTTCAACTATGCATGCATAATTTATGTTGAATTTTCCCTCCAATCATCGCCAAATACATTGAGCCGCATTACATTATTTAAGAAAAGTGAAATAATAATAAAATATGATTGTGGGTCACACATTATTTACAGGAAAAAAATGATAACTTTTAAGAAAAAAAAGAAAGAATGATCATTCGCTTCCACCTTCAAACATAAGCAACTGACAGGAAGTAAAATAACAAAAAAAAAAATGTTTCTAATCCACTGCATTCCATTTCCAAAGGCATTAACGCATGTTTACAAACTTAAACAATAATTAAGCATGCACTTTTTAGTCCAAGTATGTTCTTCACGGTGTATGATAGAATGGGAATAGGGGATTAATTTGATTAAAAAGGGGAAAAAAAACAAACAACAGTCGAGCATATGTATAATAATAATATTAATAATATGTTCCACCTTTCTTTCTTTTTTTTTCCTACATTATTGTGTGATACTGTACGTTACTAATTAGCAGCGAGCATATGTATCACGTGAGAATTTTACCAGAAACACAAATAATAGCACCATGCATCTATTGTTGGTGAATTTGAGGAAATAGAGGATGAAAAGAATGCATAAAACAACAGAGGGTTTTAGGATATAGGAATACTTTTTTAAGGTTTTATTTGTCATCACTTCTCAAAGTTTATTAACGAGTTTTAATGGCAATTATCCCCAAGATACAATAAACAGTTGAACACAATATCTAGCAATAATATTGAGTTCTATAATATAAATTAAATATGTAAATTTTCTAGAGAATTAATAAAGACAAATGTACCATTTCATGAATGAATGCAACATTTTTAATCGTCACATACCATTTCATGAATGAACGCAACTTTTTCAATCATCACAGCCATTAATATGGAGGTACATTTCTCAATGTAAAGGTATCTTTTCATGGATTAATACATCTATTACAATAGTTATATCTATTACTAATAGGTGTTCAGATATGTGTGAAAACATATCACCAATGGTTGCAACGATTTGAAGAGACATATTACAATCTTTCTAACAATCCTCCACTATATTGTAATATTTCTCCAGAATTAACAACGATATACACATACACACATGTAGGTATCTTTCGATTTTAACCTACAATTAGTGACTATATTTCAAAGTATTCACAAGACAACAGTGTGCTTTGCATTAAACTTTGTCTCTTAAGCAAATACCAAAAATATATCACATATGTGTTATCCCAAACTTACAAATATGTTCCAATCGTTTAGCACTATTCTGACCTTGTGCTCTATCTTGGATTCATGAACATTTAGATGACTAAACCACTGTCTTATTAGGAATGGCACCATTCCTTATGTTCACTTAGATGAAGTTTCGAATTATGCCTCTAGCTACTATGAGACTTGAACTTCATTAAGAGTATAAACCCAACCTCAACCACGTAGCTATTTTTACACCGACATCTTGGAATGGACAAATTAAATTTTGGTGCTAACCCGGTCACAAAACAATGACTTGTTCTTACCCATTTAACTATGGAATAGCGGTACAACTACTACATAGTTGGGTTACCATCATCGGTGACTCTTTCAAAGAAAGGTTTCAGTCTCATTCCACTACATGTTTCTTTGACTAAAACTCTTGAAAGACCTTTTGTCAAAGGATCCGCTAGGTTCTTATTTGTCCTAACATAAACAATATTGATAACACCATATGTTGTCAATTGTTTCACATATTCATGTCTCAAGCTAATATGTCTAGATTTCCCATTATAAACCTTGTTATAAGCACTAGACAAAGTAGCTTCACTATCATAGTACAAAGAAATAGATGGCATCGATTGTGGCCACAACTCAATATCAAACAGTAGTTTTCTCAGCCATTTCACTTCTTTACCTGCAGCGGCAAGCGCTATAAATTCACTCTCCATCGTAGAATAAGTTATGCACATTTGTTTCTTAGAAGCCCAAGAGACGGCTCCTCCCGCAATTGTGAAAATCCAACCGGATGTGGATTTGTTATCACTTGCACTTGTTATCCAACTTGCATCCAAGTACCCTTCAAGTACTGCCAGATAGTCATTATATGACAAACCTAAATTAATGGTTCTTTTAAGATAACTAAGTACTCTACTAATTGCATTCTAATGTTTAACACCCGGGTTACTCGTGAACCTAGACATTTTGCATACCGCAAATGTTATGTCGGGTCTTGTACAATGCATGACATACATCAAGCTACCAATTGCACTAGCATATTCAAGTTGTGTCACCGCTCGGCATGCATTCTCTAGTAATTTATTACTATAATCATGTGGGGTATTCGCTTCTTTAAACTTCAAATGAATGAATTTAAGAAGCACCTTCTCAATATAATGAGTCCTCAGCACTTCATTCATTGCTGCTAACAGGTAGCACCGGGTCTTGTTGTTGGCGTTGACCCAGTGATTATATCGCTCGGTCACAACCCTGGTGGCATTGGCTAGAGGCACTGAAGGACAATCCTCTCTAAGGACAAAATGGAAATTTTCACAGATCAAGAGTATGTTCATGTTGCTTTTCTATTTGACAAAGTTTTCACCATTCAAAATTTGGGAAGCGAGAAGTGTGAAAATAGGGTTTGACATTTTTGCTGAAAATAAGGAATTTAACTCAATCAACATTTTGCATAAATATCACAACTTAATTTAAGGCATATAAATATGATGCATAAATGCACATGTTAAATACACAAATACATGTTTAATTGCCTAAGAAATTTTAATCACCATAATTAAGAGCCGCCGCAGGGTAGGTCAAATAATTACTAATTAAATTGAGATTTACTCAATTAATAAATACTATCTTAAATATCTCATACTTCTAATATTTATTAATTTCCTTTAAGTAAGGTCAAGAAAATAATTAACTAATTTAATTATCTCTTCATGAGTGTAACCCACCATTTAAGATCTTTTAGACTTAACTTAGAAGTTACCGCCATAGGGTAGGTCAATTCAAAAATACATCTTTAAGATCCTATCTCGTTGGACGTCAATCTTGTTATAATAATTAATGAACACCCCTCCGTAGGGAGGATGAAGTCAAAGCGTCTCGGGACTCTACTAATCACTCATGGTGTTGTACTAACGGTAGAAACCTATGGGTTATATTGTCATATTACCCGCTCCCACTCATTATTTGCAAATGGTGTATTTATTTTATAAAACAACTCTTGCTTTATAATTCTTACTGAATTTAAACAATTTAAGTCACTAAGTTCTATATAATTTTAAACAACTTTAAAATTATATTAACTCATTTGTGACAATTTTAAAATTTAACATTTAAATTTATAAATTTCACATTTGACTTATTTAAATTTTGCAAAACCATTTGTTAATTTATTTTTAAATTTAATCTCATTAAATTTAAGAACGTTAAATTTAATCTTATTAAATTTGATAACTTTGAATTTAATCTCATTAAACTCAACAACTTGGCGCATTTAATTAATTTAATCTACTAAAATAATTTTAGAATTAAAATAAATAATTAATGTGCATGATGCATGTCATTCATGTAAACTAGGTAGGCACTTTCTATCCTATAATGGCATGTTAGATGCATGACAATATAATTATTCAATTATAATAGATAAATGAATAAATAAAGACATGCAAGGAAAATGAAAAAACTTGGCAATTACAACCCCAAAAATAATAAAAAAAATTACATCACAATGGGTCTTCTTGTAATTCTCCATCTTCAAGTTTTCTCTGTCTTTAAGTCTTTCGTTAGGTGGATCTCCAAAAAAAAAATTGATTTTAAAAACCAATAAAAAAATAAAAAATAAAAAGGGATTGGGCTTCCTTGTGACGACCCTTACTTCTAATCATCACTACTATGTTCATACTTAATTCATATCTTAACTTCTACTACTTTAAAACCATAGACTCCTAAAATTTAGGCTACTTTTTTTCTTCAATAGTGAAATAAATTCTAATATATTTTACTGGGTAAAAACTTCGATTAGTATTTCATAGTAAAACTTGAATATTATAAGTATTTTTCCGAAAACATTTTCAACTTCCTAACATTGAATAATTTGTAGGTAAAATTCTTTTAAAACTTTGAAATTGGTTTCCTTAAACGTCGTCGTATATTTAAGCTATCATTTGCATACCATTCTCATTCATGTGCCATTAACATGATAGCATTTTGGATACATTAATATACCTTGTGACTTGAGGTTGCTATACATAGCCTCGTTCTCTCGTACATTTTACTTTCATTACATAACTTATTTGCATTCATAAACATTATTTACTTTATAAACATAAAGCTTAGCAGCGTTTCAAAACATGTGATGCATCTATTACCTACTTGCCCACATTTCACTGCTACATCCTCTTCTACATGGCCAACATACAGGTTTCAGGGAACCGGTGCCTTATATGAGCTTCCTACAACACGAACAAATGGGATGAGCTTTCACTCAGCAAGTAACAACAGACCATAATAAGTGTAAACAATAATGCACACCCATATATGCATTCATGTCATACATATTACATCCTTAACACATTTTCTAAACATTAAGAGCATTTATCGTTTTATGCTTTCTTTCTTTTCATTTATCGCGTTTTACTTTCTTTTCTTTCATTTCATCATGTTATGCTTTCTTTTCTTTCATTTCATCATGTTATGCTTTCTTTCCTTTCTTTCCAACGACGAGTGCAAAGACGGAGACGTAGAAGACAGGTCGGATAGAATTTCACTAGGGGTTTCTAAATCTGGACGTTGAGCGAATCTCCCTAGCTCGTTTCTATACCAATGCGTTCACCCTAACCGGCTCTTTTTTTATTTTTATTTTTTTTTTATTTTTTTTTATTTTTAATCAAAAAGAAAATAATTATATAGGAACGTAAATTGTAACCACCGAGAGTGCTCCCAGGAAAGACTAGAGCTCTTGGCTTAATGAATAGTCTCCTAGACAGAGCAACGTTCCCAGGAAAGATTGGTGGCGAGGCCCACTTAAGTACCAACTTTCCTAGACAGAACTCCCTCAGATTGTACTTTCCACGTAACCACACAATTATCCTCAAAATCAATTATTAAATTTTATTGA
>NW_010367622.1:3083829-3085549 GCF_000414095.1 Morus notabilis
TGATTAACGCCCAAAAGTGATATTCACAAGCGATCAATTGTAGCACAGAAGGGCGGTCGTATCCACAGAGAGATAACAAAATAACAAGAATGATTAACAGAATAAGAGCGTTAGAGAAAAGTGAATTAAAGAAAAATGAGAGTTTTTGAGATTTTTGTTGCAAATAAAATAAAAAGGAGAAAATCTGTACGAAGAAAACGGTAAGGTGTTGAGAATCCCTAATGCTTCGTTCACCAATTCAAGTTTTGATTCACAAAATAAAATAATCGAATAAATTAAATCTCTATGTTGGCTCAGAAAATATTATTATTACAAGTTATCTAAAATCGATAATATATCAATTTGACAATATTGCAGTAAAAGACAATTTGTAAAATAATTAGAATGACAAAACAATGCGTGACATAATTACATAAGAAAAGCGTGACTGAACTTATATAAAAATTGACACATAATATTTTGAAAAGTAATAGAAAAATAGATGAGATTTAATTTATTCAGATGTTAAACTTTACAGCACAAGGAATCAAAACCTCAAATTGGGTCGCTCAACAGAAGTTCATCTCTAACCTCACCAAGAAAACTCTGGCCTATCTTGCAAAACATTCTCACAAGTTCTAGAGAGAAAATATGAGACTGACAGCAAGACGACAGAAAACTGAATATTAAAAGCTCCTAAAAACCTTAGGCTAACCCCTTTATTTATAGTATTCAGAGGTTGCCTGTCAAATAAAGAAATAAATAGTAAAACTAAAAATTTACAAAAGAAAAGGAAACAAAATAAAATTACACATAAATTAGGAGAAATCATATATTTGATTTGGGAAAAAATCCGGAAATTTGCTCGGATTTTTGGGGAAGGAATTCAGATTCAGCACTAAGGAGACACGTGTCGCAACGTGATTAGAAGTGAGAGGGAAACGTGCCACATGTCGTGGGCAGATTGGTTGGGCTGTGCTGGCACGGGCAGAGTGGAGGACAAGGTTTGACACCTGTCGCACGCGGAGAGGAAGGCCATCTGATGGCTGCAGACGCGGGACCCACGCTTCAGCGTTCTTAGACGCACGGTGATGGCTCCATGGAGGGAATGCGCCAACTGAGGGACGGGCGTGCTGGGGACGCGCGCGAGATAGAGTGAGGATGGCAGGCGAGCTAGGTCCCACACGGACTGACGCGACTTGGTCGGCTCAGCTGCTCGGCTCAATCGGCTCGGCTTTCTCTCTGATGGCTTGGCTCCGGATGGTTGAAAATATGGCTTTCATGGCTTATTTTTGTGTAGCTTTTTACACTGCTTTTTATCTGTAAATAATTAAGCAAAAACTAGACAAATTCCAATTAAAAATATTATGAATAAAAATAATGGAATTGTTTAATTAAAGCTTAAATATTTTAATATTGTGTAAATCAAAAGCAATATTTAAGGTGCATTTTCATGCACTAATCATAACCCTCAACCAGCTTATTGCTAGTCTCTAGCAATCCAAGCGCAAGAGAAATCATGTCACAAAGAAAATCTAAGTCTCAACTCGCTTAGTCACCTGAGTATTTCAAACAAACTGTTAGTAAGAAGTCAAAAGATACTATCAAGATTATTTCAGTCATAACTCCAGAGTCGTGTGTGTGTGCTCCAAACCATAACCTTCTTACCACTAACCATAACACATACAGCTTTGAAAAATTCACCGAGTAGAAGTCTCAACTCCATTGATCTCACGGGTGT
>NW_010367622.1:3085920-3100794 GCF_000414095.1 Morus notabilis
AGATAAATGAAAGTTCAAAAGTTGTTTTCTCTACTCTCTTGACTCACCAAAAATCAAGCACTTAAACTCGAGAATTTTCTCAGCTGACATGCATTAACATCCATCTTACCACAAGGTTTAGCACGTGCAAAAAGAAACTCTAGAAGTCATTTCTTGGTAACCAAGACAGCGAAAAAAATCGACTCAAACCAATCATTTTGAAATCATACTCAGACAACTTTGCAAAAATTTTAACCCAAATATCAACGTGACAAAAATCACTCTTACGCATGAATATGCTCACCACCCCCAGCCAAAATCAGACAGTGTCCTCAGTATCAAAAATTATGAAAAATAGAGAAAGAAGACACCTGGACAATGAGCTTTCCACTTATGAGCACAGCCTAAGCTTCCTGATATGATTCTCCAAAAACACACATAAAAAAATGCAAAGAAAAACAAAAAAAATCAAAATATGGTACAGAAGATGTGAGCAAACTACTCAGGGCTGGTAAACGGGGTCGTCCAGAATAATCTCTTCAACCTAGTTCACCCGCTCTAAGTAATTTTTCAGACGCTGGCCATTTACTTTAAATATTCTCCCATCGGTCGGGTCGGGTCTTCAACCTCGACAGCACCATTGGGAAAAACGCGTTTCACTACGAACGGGCCAGTCCACCGCGACCTCAACTTACCGGGGTGGAGATACAAACGGGAATCATAGAGATGAACCCACTGATTCAGCTCGAAATTCTTCCTCAGGATCTGCTTATCATAAGCCGCTTTCACTTTTGCCTTGTAGATCCTAGAATTATCATAGGCATCGTTCCTTAACTCCTCGATTTCAAAAAGCTGGAGCTTCCGATTGACACCTGCAGCGCTGAGATCGAAGTTGAGGGCCTTGGTAGCCCAATAAGCCTTATGTTCGAGCTCTACAGGTAGATGACAGGCTTTTCCAAAGATAAGCCTGTAGGGAGACATCCCAAGTTGGGTTTTGTAAGCAGTGCGGTATGCCCAAAGTGCGTCCGGAAGGCGCAGAGACCAATCCTTGCGATCGGGATTAACCGTCTTTTCTAGAATTTGCTTAATCTCCCTATTGGCCAACTCAGCTTGGCCATTTGTCTGTGGGTGATAGGCATTTGCCAAGTTGGGTTTTGTAAGCAGTGCGGTATGCCCAAAGTGCGTCCGGAAGGCGCAGAGACCAATCCTTGCGATCGGGATTAACCGTCTTTTCTAGAATTTGCTTAATCTCCCTATTGGCCAACTCAGCTTGGCCATTTGTCTGTGGGTGATAGGCAGTTGAAACTTTATGAACCACACCGTACTTACGCATCAGAGCCTCAAAAGAACGGTTGCAGAAATGGGTGCCTTGATCACTGATGATGGCACGCGGCGTTCCAAATCGAGATAACACATTTTCCTTTAAGAACTTTACAACAGTAATGTTATCGTTGTTCCGGCACGCCACGGCTTCTACCCATTTAGACACGTAATCCACAGCGAGGAATATGTGGAGGAATCCATAAGAAGGTGGAAATGGTCCCATAAAGTCTATCCCCCAGCAATCGAATATTTCTATTACGAGAATCGGGTTCAAAGGCATCATATGGCGACGGGACAAAGCACCTAACTTTTGGCACCTCTCACAGGAACGGTAAAAGTCATTGGTGTTCTTGAATAAAGTGGGCCAATAGAGACCACACTGCAAGATTTTTGCGGCGGTCTTCTTCACAGAAAAATGACCGCCACATGCATCGTTGTGGCAAAAGTTCAGGATACTAGACACTTCATTATCCGGAATGCATCGTCTCATGATCTGGTCGGGGCAGTACTTAAAAAGATATGGGTCATCCCAATAAAAGTTACGAACCTCGACCAGAAACTTCCTCTTGTCTTGTGCACCCCAGGTAGATAGAATCTCGCCCGTCACCAAGTAGTTAACAATGTTCGCATACCATGGCATTTTAGTGACGGCGAAGAGATGTTCATCGGGGAAGTCATCTCTAATAGCAGGAATTTCGACGGATTCATTAAATTCAAGACGAGATAAGTGGTCTGCCACCATATTTTTGACTCCCTTCTTGTCCTTGATTGTCAAGTTAAATTCCTGCAGGAGAAAGATCCACCTAATTAAACGCGCGTTAGCATCCTTTTTGGAGAGAAGGTACTTAAAGGCGGCATGATCTATGAAGATGGTGATAGGTGAACCAATCAGATATGCATGGAACTTATCGATAGCAAATACTACAGCAAGCAACTCTTTTTCAGCAGTAGAGTAGTTCATTTGAGCACTATTTAGAGTACGGCTTGCGTAGTAGACAACGAAAGGCTTCCCTTCCCTCCGTTGACCAAGAACGGCCCCCACAGCGTAGTTACTTGCGTCACACATGATCTCGAAAGGTAAGCTCCAATCTGGTGACTGCATAATAGGGGCAGAAGTCAGTTTTACGATGAGTGTTCGGAATGCATCCTCACACTCTTATGTCCAGTTGAACACAGCATCTTTTACTAGGAGGTTACTTAGCGGTCTCGCTATAGATGAAAAGTTCTGAATGAACCTCCTGTAGAATCCGGCGTGCCCCAGAAAAGATCAGACATCTTTAACGGCATTGGGGGTGGGCAGGTTAGAAATGAGTTCAACCTTAGAGCGGTTGACCTCGATTCCTCTTTCAGAAATAATGTGCCCAAGAACTATGCCGGATGACACCATGAAATGACACTTCTCCCAATTGAGCACGAGACCCTTCTCTTCACATCTTTGTAGAACGGCTTCCAAGTTGAGAAGGCACGTGTTGAATGAATCTCCGAAGACTGTCAAATCATCCATGAACACTTCCATACATTTTTCGATCATATCGCTGAAAATGCTCATCATACACCTCTGAAATGTGGCAGGTGCATTACACAGTCCAAATGACATTCGCCGAAAGGCATAAGTGCCAAAAGGACATGTGAATGTTGTCTTATCCTGATCTTCTAATGCTATCTCTATCTGATAATATCCTGAATAGCCATCGAGAAAGCAATAGAAAGGATGACCTGCCACTCGTTCTAGGATTTGATCGATGAATGGAAGTGGAAAATGGTCTTTGCGAGTGGTGGCGTTAAGCTTGCGATAGTCGATACATATGCGCCAACCAGTCACGACCTTTGTGGGAACTAGAGCCCCTTTCTCATTTTCCACCACAGTGACCCCCGATTTCTTTGGCACTACCTGGGTCGGACTAACCCACTTGCTATCAGCAACAGGATAAATGATGCCAGCATCTAATAGCTTGAGAACCTCATTCTTCACCACTTCTTTCATTGTTGGATTCAATCTTCTTTGAGGATCTCTTCGCGGGTTAGCTCCTTCTTCCAAATGAATATGATGGGAGCAAATCAAAGGACTGATCCCTTTAATGTCAGCAATCGTCCAACCCAATGCAGATCTATGCTTTTGCAGCATGTTGATCAACCGCTGCTCTTGTGATGCATCGAGTTTGGAAGAAATGATAACAGGAAAGGTATCGCCGACTCCCAAAAATGCATGTTTCAATCCTTCAGGTAGTTGAGTAAGTTTCACTGTTGGGGTCTCTTCGATGGAAGGCTTTGGTTTCTCTCTCCCTTGCGGGAGTTCCTCGAAACAAAGTTGTTTAAACTTAATTCCTCTGTCCTGTTAGTTGTTGAAAATGGCAGAAATGTTAGCCAACTCACAAGGACCGGAACTTTCAGACTCAGAATTTTGGAGGAGGTTTTCAAGATCTTCAGAGTTGCTTTGTAGCAGAACCTCCTCCTCGACAAGTGTGTCGATCAAGAATGTTTGGTGACACTCGTCATCATCTTGTGGTTGTTTTACAATGTTGAAAACATTTACCTCGAGAGTCATATTTCCAAAAGAGATCTTCATTAGACCATTTCTACAATTAATTAGAGCATTTGCTGTCGCGAGGAATGGTCTTCCAAGGATGATCGGGATTTTTGACTCCACATCAACCACTGACTGAGTGTCCAAAACATCCACAGGATAGTAGAACTTATCAACTTGCAATAACACATCTTCCACTATTCCTCGTGGTCTCTTAATAGATCGATCGGCCAGTTGCAGAACCACAGATGTGGGCTTAATATCGCCAAGACCTAATTGCGAGTAGACTGAATAAGGCATGAGGTTAACACTCGATCCTAGGTCTAACAATGCTTGGCCGAATTCACGTGGCCCAATGGTGCAGGAAGTGGTGGGACAGCCAGGATCTTTGTACTTCAGCGGTGTCTTCTGCTCAATCACCGCACTCACTTGTTCTGTCAAGAATGCAGTCTTCTTGACATGGTGCTTTCTCTTTATAGTGCACAGATCCTTTATAACCTTGGCGTAGGCCGGCACTTGCTTGATCACATGTAGTAAGGGAAGATTGATCTTCAATTGTGTCAAGTGCTCCAGGATCTCACTTTGATTTTCCGGCATTTTTCCAGCAGGTCGGAGAGCTTGGGGAAAAGGCACCTTTACCGGAATTTTAGTTGGCTCTTCTTTCTCTTGAGCTGATTCTTCATTACTCAAAGTGGTAGTACTTGTTGATGGCGTGTCTGAATTCTTACCACTTCGAGTAGTGATGACGTTAACTTCCTTGATATTTTGTCCTTCAGAGTTGGAAGTTTGAGCCATGTTTTGTCCCCTCAAATTAGACTGGGCTTGTGATGGAAATCTACCGCGCTCTTGAACGGTTAAAGCTTCTGTCAGCTTTGTGATCTGACTTTTTATTTCCTTGTTCTCTTCCACCAGCTGCGTGAGCATTGAATCAACCCTTTGATTCGTCTTATTTTGCGCGTCCATAAAAGCTTTTAGGGTATCCCTTAGAGAATTCTCTTTCGGCTGCATGTTATTCTGAGGCGCAAAATATGTCCTTGGCGGTTGAGATTGTTGCTCTGATCTCCATTGCCCTCCAGATGATTGTGCTTGTTGGTTCGAATCTCGCCAACTAAAGTTCGGGTGGTTTTTCCAACTAGGATTATAAGATTCTGAGAAAGGTCCGTAAGGCTTCTTGTATGTGCCTAATGCATTGCACTGCTCCTCATATACCCCTCTCATTTCACTTAAAGTGTGGCAATCCTGAGTAAGATGGCCCATTCCACCACAAACTAAACAAGGCTCATGTGCCTCTGTCCTTGCCACCATGTAGGGTCCTTTACTATCTTTACTTTTGAGGGCCTCAATTTGCTTCGTTAAAGCTTCAACTTGGGCCTTGAGGTTGTCCTCTTCCCTTAATTGATAAACTCCAACTGGTCGGGACCTACTGGTGCTCTCAGTAGCACTCGGCCCAGTCCAAGTATGAGCTTTCTCAGCTAACTCATTCAGGTACTCGATAGCTTCGTCAGGATCCTTTTGGAGAAAATCCCCATTGCACATCATCTCGACAAATTGGCGCTCTCGGATTGTGAGTCCATCGTAGAAATAGCTTACGAGGCGCCAACTTTCATATCCATGGTGGGGACACAGATTTAACAGATCTTTAAAATGCTCCCAAGCTGGATAGAGCGTTTCGTTTTCCTTTTGAGCGAAATTTGAGATCTGTCGTTTCAAATTATTAGTCTTATGGTGTGGGAAATACTTGTTGAAGAATGTCATCGTCATTTCTTCCCACGTACCAATAGACTTGGGCCTAAGAGAATACAGCCAGCTTTTGGCCTTGTCCTTCAGAGAAAAAGGGAAAAACTTCAATCTGACGGTGTTTGCGGCCTCAGCACGGTTGTGAAAGGTGGCCACCACCTCTTCAAACTCCCGAATGTGTACATATGGATTCTCGTTCTCTAATCCGTGAAAGGTTGGGAGAAGTGCAATCATGCCCGGCTTGAAATCCGTAGGCGGTGCATTTGGCGGGAACATGATGCACGATGGGGTGGCCGTGCACGTTGGGTGCAGATAATCTTGCAACGTCCTCTCCTGAACTTCCTCGTGTTATGTCATTGCGAATAGATTTTGAAATGTGAATTCCAACGACGAGTGCGAAGACGGAGACGTAAAAGGCGAGTCGGATAGAATTTCACTAGGGGTTTCTAAATCTGGACGTTCAGCGAATCTCCCTAGCTCGTTTCTATACCGATGCGTTCACCCTAAGCGGCTCATTTTCTATTTTTATTTTTATTTTTTTTTGTTTTTTTTTTATTTTTAATCATAAAGAAAATAATTATATAGGAACATAAATTGTAACCACCGAGAGTGCTCCCAGGAAAGACTATAGCCTTTGGCTCAATGAATAGTCTCCTAGACAGAGCAACGTTCCCAGGAAAGATTGGTGGGGCGAGGCCCACTTAAGTACTAACTTTCTTAGACAAAACTCCCTCAGATTGTACTTTCCACGTAACCACACAATTATCCTCAAAATCAATTATTAAATTTTATTGAATAAATTATGAAATGTAATCTAATTAATGGAAACTATTCCTAAAGTCAAAAACCTAAATCTACCAAATTATGAAAATCCTAGATTAGGAATCTAAATTAGTCAATTAATTACCATCTTAATTATAATCCTAAAAATTAATGAAACTATAAAAGGAAATATTAAATTAGGCAACAATTAAAATATACAAATGAGAAAACAAAATAAAATCTTAATTTACCAAAAATAAAAGATTACAAAATCAAATCACAATTAATTCTAAAACACAAATCCTAAAAGTGTGATTTTTTTTTTTTTGGTAACAAGACTATGGAAAAAAAAAAATGAAGAACGTAAGAACTTTGCAAAGTAAGAAACAAATGAATACAGCAATCAAATCACAATTAGTTTTTTCAGACCGTAGCCCACTAATCACCTTTTAAACTGTTCACTCAACCAATTGGTCTTCCATTACGGCTCTGTTGATTCCTGTAATCCTTCACTGCCCACTGTAGGGCAGTTTAGGGGTTTACAATTAATGCCTGTAATGCAGACATCTCCCATCCCTAGACGCAACTTGTGATGTCAGGCTCCTTTCTGAAGAGTATTCCCCTCATCGTCTGCATTGCGTAGACCTCATGTCCTTCCTGGCAGTCGATGATTAATGCCCAAAAGTGATATTCACAAGCGGTCAATTGTAGCACAGAAGGGCGGTCGTATCCACAGAGAGATAATAAATTAGCAAGAATAACTAACAGAATAAGAGCGTTTGAGAAAAGTGAATTAACGAAAAATGAGAGTTTTTGAGATTTTTGTTGCAAATAAAATAAAAAGGAGAAAATCTGTATGAAGAAAACGGTAAGGTGTTGAGAATCCCTAATGTTTCGTTCACCAATTCAAGTTTTGATTCACAAAATAAAATAATCAAATAAATTAAATCTCTATGTTGGCTCAGAAAATATTATTATTACAAGTTATCTAAAATCGACAATATATCAATTTGACAATATTGCAGTAAAAGATAATTTGTAAAATAATTAGAATGGCAAAAGAATGCGTGACATAATTACATAAGAAAAGCGTGACTGAACTTATATAAAAATTGACACATAATATTTTGAAAAATAATAGAAAAATAGATGAGATTTAATTTATTCAGATGTTAAACTTTACAGCACAAGGAATCAAAACCTCAAATTGGGTCGCTCAACAGAAGTTCATCTCTAACCTCACCAAGAAAACTCTAGCCTATCTTGCAAAACATTCTCACAAGTTCTAGAGAGAAAATATGAGACTGACAGCAAGACGACAGAAAACTGAATATTAAAAGCTCCCAAAAACCTTAGGCTAACCCCTTTATTTATAGTGTTCAGAGGTTGCTTGTCAAATAAGGAAATAAATAGTAAAACTAGAAATTTACAAAAGAAAAGGAAACAAAATAAAATTACACATAAATTAGGAGAAATCATATATTTGATTTGGGATGAAATCCAGAAATTTCCTCTGATTTTTGGGGAAGGAATTCGGATTCAACACCAAGGGGACACGTGTCGCAACGTGATTGGAAGTGAGAAGGAAACGTGCCACGTGTCGTGGGCGGATTAGTTGGGCTGTACTGGCGCGGGCAAAGTGGAGGACAAGGTTTCACACCTGTCGCACGTGGAGAGAAGGCCAGCTGATGGCTGCAGACGCGGGACCCACGCTTCAGAGTTCTTGGACGCGCGGTGATGGCTCCGTGGAGGGAACGCGCCAACTGAGGGACGGGCATGCTGGGGACGCGCGCGAGATGGAGTGAGGATGGCAGGCGAGCTGGGGCCCACGCGGACTGACGCGACTTGGTCGGCTCAGCTGCTCGGCTCAAGCAGCTCGGCTTTCTCTCTGATGGCTTGGCTCCGGATGGTTGAAAATATGGCTTTCATGGCTTATTTTTGTGTGGCTTTTTACATTACTTTTTATATGTAAATAATTAAGCAAAAACTAGACAAATTCTAATTAAAAATATTATGAATAAAAATAATGGAATTGTTTAATTAAAGCTTAAATATTTTAATATTGTGTAAATCAAAAGCAATATTTAGGGTGCATTTTCATGCACTAATCACCTAGTTTTCGATTTTGGTCCGAAACTGAAAATTTTCATCATTTTAGGTTCCCACACATCTTCGATCACCTAATCAGCTTATTTTACAGATCTCATTCCTCCTATTCTTCATTACAACCAGATTTGGTTCAAATTCTCAAACTAAATTTCGACAGAGTTTCACTTAATCTTCGTGTTTCCCGAGCTAACCATTGCTCGTTTTATCCGTTATTTCAACCTTTAAACCACACATCAGAACTTTTCTCATTCTTTTTTATCCTCATAAGTTTTAGAGGTTCATCACTATTCTCACAAGAATCCTTCATAACCAAAAACGCTAACATAAAACCCTATAACTGAAAATTTATCCTCCGGACATTAGGTTTTTCGGTACCATTAATAACCATAAGCAAATCGTCATCCTTAGCAAAAAAATTTCCATGTTCTCTACTTTTCATGGACATGGAGCCATGGTGAAAAATGAGGAGAAAATTGAAATTTTACCTTAGAAGAGTGAAGAGCAAGCTCCGGTGACGCTAATTAATGGTAGTTTTCCGCCAATTTCGATTTGAACTTGTTTTACTCACTTTGGGAAATTTTTTCTCTCTCTCTCTTGGCTGAAAGTTCTCTGGTTCTTTTGCATGAAAATGGACATTTTTCTTGTATTTTTCCCTCATAAAAACATTCACCTAAGTGAAATTTTGACACTTTCTAGGGTCTTTTTTGTGAAAATATCAAAATATCTATTTGGCTTCTCCCCTAAGTTTTGGCTGGCCATATCCTCTTTTTTTAGGTGTCCTAATCTCATCCCTCTATCCACTTAATCACTTAAATATCAACCATTCATTTTTAATAACTATCTTATTTCAGTTCAGTTTAATTCCTATCTGGTGCGCGTTTTATCTGTGTTTTTTAGACAGTTGGTCAACTTTACTCAAGAGTGACCTATTGGTCGACTCTTTGTCAACAAATTTTGATTCGGTCAACCCTAATCAGTCAAAAATTCTAATTTTCTCGATTCGGCCTTCCGAACCCTTTTTTCATCCGTTCTTCGTTTCAATTGATTCTAAAACCATAGAATCGATGTTTTTCAATTCTTTTTCATTCCTCAAACTTAATATTCATGTGTTTGTCCTCTTGTGGGATTAACACAACATTCTGAGCTTCTTTCTTGATTACAGTCTGAAATTCGGTAATTGCATCGTAGTTCTAAAATTTATACTTTGCTATTCAATATCAATATCAACTAATACTTATCATAAAAGTATTCAATTTATAATACAAATAATTTTAGAAAATTTCATCTTATACAATAATTTTTTCGACAAATTTCCCGGTCATGACATACCTAAAGGCAGCCCTTTGTGTGATCTGGGCCGGCTGGAAAAGCCAACCCAGATTATATTACCTCTACCTCAATCAATGGGTAGAGGAGGCCCATTTTGGGCCTGGGCTTTGCATAAGCCCATGACTGCACCTGAAGGTGCAGTCACCTGTAGCAGCCTCATGGCTACTGTAGTTCTGCCATGGCCGACGTTCGGCAATGGCGCCCTTCCCTCGTTGACGACTATCACCAGCGACCGTATAGACGATCGCCAGTCAACCTTTTTTTTTAATAATTTGGAACTTTTTCAAAAAAAATAGTTGGAACTCTTCCAAAAATTCACATGATGATGATTCGTCCGCCATTGAAGAAAAATAAAATTAAATATAGATTCCTATTTTACAATTGATCTAATCAAAATAAAATAGCAAAAACTAATTCCATGGAATCAGAAAAATTTATGACCAATCCATTCGCATAATTCATAACCATCACACAAGAATTATACATCATATGCATAAGTGCCTACCCATTAAACATACATGAATTATCACATAATCAAACATCAAATTAGCATGAAATAAGGACCTCTTTGATACCAATTGTTGGTTTCTCAAACCAGATTTTCAAAAAATATTGTACGGAAGCGTGGTATCGATCAAATCACATAAATTAAAACTTAATGTGATCATTATTTCATGTTAATTTAACTATAAAGATATTAAAGAGAATAAGAAGAATTTTACTGTCGCTCGATTAGGACGTTAATCTTGAACTCCTCCAACACTTACATTCCAAGAACACTACGGCTCTTTCTCAACGTATCTCCAGATCAACGTGAACTCGAACGTGTGGGCATTCTAATAGGTTTCTCAACACATGAGAATGATGAATGGAAATATATCAGAAGTATGTGATATCTCTCAGTATCCTTTTTTTTCTCACTTTTGTTCTATGTTCCAAAAACCAATCCATATAAAATTGATCCTGCATCTCAGAAATATGTACCTACACATTTACTTTGCTTTTCCTCATGATCAGGAAACGTGCAACAGCACGTTTCCTCCCACTCCCCTTTTTTTTATTGTTTTGAAGAAATGTGATGTTGCACATTTCCTCCCCTCTCCTGCTAGCTTATTTTCTTATTTGTATTATGGCCAAACCTCATTGGCCAAAAAATAACAAAATAAAAAAAAACTTTTTCTTGATGAGAAACATTGAGAGTTAAAGGAGTGTGAGAAAAAATTTTCTTCTTTCCATAAAAGTGATTAGATTCATCCATATTAATTTAAAATAATTTTAAATTAATTTTAATATTAATTAATCGAATTAGTTAATATGTGTATATAGAATTCTCAATTCTATGTGATATATATAGTTCACATAAGTCTTATAGAGCCGTTGAGAGGAACGATGGACATTATAATTTTAAGCTCTAATAATTTTAACAATTAATTAACACCTTAATTAATATGTCAAAATTATTAATTCTAAATTACTCCACTTAAATTTGAAATTGCACTCTTAAAATTGTAAAACATTTATGTTCACGGAATTTGTGTTGTTAATTGATTTAGTCACTACATACGAATTAATCCTCCATAAACGGTTCATAATTAAAGCTAGAAATTTTCCGTTGACCTCTTTAATTATATCTTTCTCCATAACTACCATTGATTCTCTAATGAATAATATATTTTGTGATCCAATCATAAAATTGAGCGCTCTTATTATTCAAGTCCCGTATCAACACTTATGAGAACCGTCCATCTACTTTATTATTAAGGAATGGCTTTCATTTTGTAAATTAATATTCCATGCTATTTATTTTACTATGCTCCCAATATACCAAGACTTTGACACTATTTATATGTGTCATTACTCAGTATATCAAAGAACATGATATCATAAATATGAGTTTATTAATTACTCAGAATTAAAATTAATTCATATATGACCATCGTTGATTAATATTGAATGCTCTACTTAATAACGAAATTTATTAGAGATTCATAATTAATCACGTTCTGGTCCTATATAATCATATTACATAAAGTGTTTTTATTTCAATAATCTCATTATTAACAATCTAGGATAAGATTGTTTCATTCAAAATGTAATGAACCGCACTAGTAATTTTAAATTAAACATCGCAACTTTAATTTATAATTACAAACAAATTTAGATTATTTTACTTCAAACATTATCATCTGTATATAATACTTATATACAATGTTTAAAGTTACATTTAAAATAATTTAAGAATTTTTCATATTTATAAAACATTACATGTAAAATGATATTGAAAAAATTCTTTATTTCATTAATAATCATTAAAATATTTACATTTTATTTAATTTATAAGCACATACCCTAATAGTTATCACATCAGTACTAGAGAGATCACACACTTGCTATTATTATGTTTTGTAAGCCTTTTTTTCCGCGGTTTAATTATTAAATTGATTCGTGGTAGATATTTCAACTTGTTTGTACGGAAAAAGAGAGAGAAAAATACATTTAATAAATAACTAGCATGAATGAGAATTATAGAAATATCCCAAAAGAGTTGATTCCCCAAAAGATCTTGGCAGCTGCTGAAACAGAGCCATCTGTTATTTTTATTTTCTGATTCTCTGCCCAAGGAGTATAAGATGAGAACAATTCAGTTGCACCGGAATTAATAATCAATGGATGACCAAAGGTTGAATTGAAACTAACTAATGCAGCGTTTAGGTAAGTACCTTTCTGGGCTAAGGAACAAAAAGGGGTCAAGTTGGAGGAATTTACTGTGAATTGAGAATTTTGGAGAAGTTTGCACTGTCTATTCAGCCTTTGGTGAACGGAAGCTTCTCTTTAAAAGACTGTTGTCCTCTTCCATTACCATTCAATTTAGGTACAAGTAATCCGGGCTATTAAACGGACCTGATGAATTCGATTGGGTTCTCTGGTTGCTCGTTGTCTCAGCACCTGACGCTACCGAACTTCGCTTGGAACCTGTAATGGCAGTTTTTACCATGGCTCTGATACCATGTAATTTTTTTGGAAGAAAAACCTTCACACTTTTTCATTAATTTTATGTGGCAAGAATACAACTTCTGAAAATATAAAGCCTATCTCTTTCTACTCGGGTCCTAACTACCCAAAAAGTTTAAATCAATAAACAAATCAAACCGAAACAACCTTATCCTACCATATGTAACCTATCTAATGATTCGAATTTGATAACAATTAAAATAATAAATTAAACTAACTGATAAGAACGAAATTAGCTCATGTTTTCTGACAAAATGATATCTTTATTGGCTGGAACTAAAATCGAACAAGATAAGGGACTCTCATGATCCCCCTTCTCTCGTTTTCCTTGCATTGTCTCTACAAGATTTAAAGGGTTGAAGTCCGGCACTGCCTTTGGGCTAGGCTACAGACTCCCGCCCCATGGGTGGGTCGATGGGTGTTGTGGATTCGTTGCCTCCTGTGACATTTTGACGGGGCCAAGAAGGAGGCGTGGGTATTTGGTGGTGCTCTCTGGCATGTGTTTGGCTTCGTCCTCCAGAATCCTCCTTACGCCAACGACTCTAAGGTCGGGGTAGTTTGGTCCTCTCAAGATGGTGCTCCTTTAAAGGGGCCTCATGCGTGGTGTGGTGGTGGGATTTGGTGGTTGGGGCGAAGTAGTCGTGTTTTCTCTGTGGTGGGGCGTATTCTCTTACCGGCAGTGGCTGGCGGCGGCACATAGTTTCTGCACTCTTGAGGCTCGGCCTTGTTATGACTTTGTTCTGGCTCGCTTGTTATGATGTCATCCCCTCGCTCACCCTTGGCAGCGGTTGGCTTGTAATCGTAGATTCGGTCGGTGTCACTTGAGCTTTTCTCTTTTGTTTTAGTTCTTGTGTTCAAATAAGGTCAATATGCTAGAATGACTATCCAACAAAGTGAAATTAGTAAAATGACCTTCATTTTTTATGAAAAAATGACCACCTAATCATTCTTTATAAAAAGTGGTCATTTTACAAATAAAAATTTTTAAAAAGTTATTTTACTAATAAAACTTTTCTATTGAGTTATTTTTACAAAGATCTCGTCCAAATAAGAGGCGTTGAGATTTCCGTTGATTACTTTTAGCGTGTTTTAGTTGTTTTGTTCGTTTTCCATCGTAATAACAAAGGTGGTCTCTCGCCTTCTTTTATAGGCTTTTTGTCGCATCCACAAGTCTTTTCCTTTTATGGTGTTGTGGTAGGCCCTGGTTTCTTTGATCTCTTGATCCCATTTGCTTGGAGTTATTCACCAATTATAGTGGTTTGTTTGAAAGAGTAATATATTCACTTGAATTATTGTGTTCCTCTTTCTGCTTATTGAAATTTGGTACACGTATTATTGCCTTGAGCGTTTTAATTGAATTTATTGATAGTTTTTGTCTGTGGGTGGCGTTTGGTCACTATTTGTGTTATAGTCTTTTGCGTCTGATTTAGTGTTTGTGTTTCTTGAATGCATTGTCCATTTTCAGAAATATCAACAGTTAACTGATGCTCCCATTCATCAAAGTTTACATGCCATTTATATGGAATGATTATGTAGTCAAAGCTTAAATTAGAACAAATGAAAAATAATAACTTGTTTGTTTGTACAGAATAATATTAGAAAAATAATTTACATAGAATAGCAAAAATGCAAAAGGTAGGAAATTATGAGTAAACACTCAATTTCATTCAACAATGTCTGCTTTTTACTACAAAACTGTGCACCTATATAGAATAAAACACAAATCTGGAACTAGGCCATAACATTGGTTATCTTCCTCTTTATATATATATAGAAGATCTTGCTACTGTATATTAATTCGTTGTATAAATTGTGTCCTCGGTTTTATTTTACATCTGAAATCTTCCCTCACCCACTCCATCGTTGATCATTTACTGTTGTGCTTTACCTTGCCCTCGTAACTGCTCCATTATTTTACTTGTCTCTTTCACTCCTGTTTGGTTAGCTGACATTTCCTATTTAAAGCAGGTGTTGCAATATTTTAGGTAATATTAATGACTTTTGTCTATATGTTTTTAATGTCTGTTGTTGATGCTGAAGATATTAATTTGTCATATTGCTATTGGTTTGTATTGCATCTTATATTGCTGACAACAGTT
>NW_010367622.1:3100815-3110844 GCF_000414095.1 Morus notabilis
ATATATATATATATATATATCTTTTTACCTAACATAGTTCATCCTTACTTGGTTTCAATCTATGCTAATGATTGCTGCAATCCATTTTTATCAGTTTTGCTGCCATGTAATTTATTCAGAAATTGCCCCAAATGTATTTCTACTTATGTGGATTCTAATTTCAGACTCAGATTTTGTCTGTAGTTTTTTGCTTTACAAGTATCTTAATATCTTTTTTATTCCCCTTTTTTTCCTTGCTCTAACATTTTTACCTTTTTGGTTGCCTGGTTCCATCTTCGTCCACTTACTGCTCAGTCTTTTAAGTTATATCTCTTTCACCTGTGTTTGATTCACCCATATTCCCTGTTTAAGGCAATTTTCATAGCGTTGCAGGCATTGTTGAAGACTTTTGCCCATATGCTCTCAATATTTATTATTGATATTGAATGTATTGGTTACTTTTGCTGCTACTACTTCCTATTGTCTGTTATAGTGCTTAAAAAAATCTCTTTCTGTTGTCGTGACTATGTCTTTATGTTTATTACTGTATAGTGATGGCATATTGATTTCTTAGTCATTTCTTCTATAGTCACACATATATATGTGTACCTATTTTTCTTTAGCATATTTTATCTTTCCTTCCCTTTGGTGCATGGCAATGATGATTACAACTGGTTTTGGGCTCTCAATTCTATCTAACTTGTACAAAAACTGTTGTGAATAAACCTCCTTATTTGGATCTTCATTTTGCCTATCCTTTTGGACTAAAACACTTTAAATATCTTCTCTTCTTTTCTTTGGCATGTGGCAGTGATGATCATAATCAGTTTTGGACTTTTGAATTTGAATTAATCTATCCAAAAATTGCTATGAATAAACTCTTCCTATTTGAATTTTGATTTTTTGTATATTTTTTACTAAAACAATTTAAATGCCTTCCCTTTGTTCTTTTGCTCTTATTTAGTTTAAGGTTATGGCATTTGAGATGCCTATTTCAGTTGAATTCACATTTTTTATCTTTTTCTTTATTGGGTTTTTCCATTATATTTCTTTCATGATTTCATGAACTTTGATTTTCAACACATAAACAACATCATTGTTGCTCTTTCATTTCTTAATTTTTGGCTTTTAATATTTCTGTTTTAAGTATTTGATTCAAAATCTATTCCTCCATATAATATGTCTTCTTATCCCATCTCTTTTTGCTCTTTTAAGTCCTCTATTTGGAGCACATCATTTTTCTTTTTCTCCCCGCTTTGCCTGTACCATTTATTTCTCTGTTTCTTTTTGCTTTGCTTTACAAAGGCTTTTGAGTTTTCCCCTTGGCCTACGATTTCCCTATCTGATTTTGTTCTATATGCTTTCGTTTTTCCCATTGTTTTTAGCCTCAGCCTTCCAAATGTCCTCGACCCAAATGGAATCTAAGTATTATTAATTGGCTATTTGATGCTTTGATTGTACCTGCTTCTTCTATTTTACTTGGACAAAAGGCAGACCCATTATGCACTATTGACACAGGCGCCATTTACTATTCATTGTGTGGCCAGTTTCTACCTAGCCTCATTGTCCTTTTAATCTTGTTGTTTTTCTCCTCTCTTTTAATTCATCAGGTATTTTTTGGACATATTTATACTTTACTTTGACCCTTTATTTTGTGTCACACATGTCATAATCTGCATGGCAAATATAACATCTGACTAATTTTTGTGCCTTTATGCAGTTGCCATTGATAGGCAGCCATAAAATAGCCATAAAAATACAAGTCAGTTGATTTACCATGCATTTGCTGACAACAGTTAATACCTAAGCCACAATTAGTATGTAAAAGCATTATCAAATTCATAATTTATCAACTTCCTCCCATTGAATCTTTCTTATTACTTATTTGTTCACTTATATCTCACCATTAGTTTGTGTTTGGGCCTTCCTCTTTATAAAATTAACATAATAAGCTTTTATTATGAGAAATTTTTTGTCTACCTGTTTATAAATGGACCAGATAGTTGAAGAATATAAATATAAATTGGTCGCTTTATCTATTATTTATTCATAGATTTAATTCATGTACTACTTCTACCTTATTGATTTACTCTATACATAATGATATTTAATATTGTAAATTATGAATTTCTCTTATGGTAAATATGTGATTATTGTAAATATTTTTATATTACTTACAATAAATTATAGGCACAAATATCAAATTTTGTACATCCCTTGCCATAGAATTGTTGATGTAATTATTTGTTGTTCGTTTAATATGTTCTAAATATATATTTCAATTATGACAAAATGACATTTATGTGCAGCAACACAAAATTATTTTTCACTACAGCGCGCGCAAATGCACGCGCAAACCGCTAGAGTATTTATCTAATGAAACCCACTTCAGATGAGTATCGGGATTTGTGGGATTTTAACTCCATAAGCATGAGTAGAGGTGCTCTAATAATAATCATACACTGCGTCCATCGTCTGTACATAATCACGTGACAATAGTAACGACTTTTACGTACGTACTGATCAAAATGTCTTGTTCCAACTCTTTTTCAGCTTTCCACGTAATTAACACTGCACATATAAGTCCAACCGCAATGATTCTCAAATTTTATCATCACATTCACGTACTTTTATCACGTTAACACTGCCAATATAACCTGTTTATAGATCCAGTCACAAACAAATCACATAATCTCTAGCCCTAAAAAATGGACACACGGCCATTTCTTATCTTCACCCTTCTCTTCTCCACCATTAATATTCACTCTTCTCACTCCGAGCTCTGCCACCCCCAAGACAAGAAAGTCCTCCTCCAAATAAAGCAAGCCTTCAATAATCCTTACGTCCTCACCTCGTGGGACCCACAATCCGACTGTTGCAAATGGTACTTCCTCAAGTGCGACGGCACCACCCACCGCATCAACTCCCTCACCATCTCCGGCGGTCTCTCCGGCGAAATCCCGCCCCAAATCGGCGACCTTCCATACCTCCAAACCTTAGTTCTCATCAAGCACGAAAACCTCAGAGGACCCATCCCACCAACACTAACCAAACTAAAAAACCTCACCTACCTCACCATAAGCTGGACCAACGTTTCGGGACCGGTCCCGCAGTTTCTCAGCCAGCTCAAGACCCTCCTATCCCTCGACCTCTCTTTCAACAGCCTTGCGGGACCGGTCCCGCACTCGCTCTCTCAGCTGCCGAACCTCAACTCCCTCCACTTGGAAAGAAACAAACTGACGGGACCGATCCCGGACTCTTTCGGAGAATTCCGCGGCGATGACTTTTACCTTTATCTGTCCCACAACCAGCTCTCTGGGAAAATACCGGCCTCATTGGGGAAGAAGGACTTCGCCGCCGTGGACCTCTCAAGGAACGAGCTCGAAGGCGACGCGTCGTTTTTGTTCGGTACGCGGAAGACGACCCGGGGCGTGGACCTGTCGAGGAACTATTTGGAGTTCGACCTGTGGAAGGTGGAGTTTCCGAGGAGTTTGAGGTGGTTGGACTTGAACCATAATAAGATTACGGGGAGTATCCCGGTGGGGCTGACGGAGCTGAAGTTACAGAAGCTGAATGTGAGTTACAATAGGTTGTGTGGGAAGATTCCGGTGGGCGGGGAGTTGCAGAGGTTCGGATACTCGGCGTATTTTGAAAACTGGTGCTTGTGCGGTGCTCCGCTTGTAAAGAGCTGCTAATGTTGGACGTTTTTGAAAGAAATGAATCTTTATTTTGTTCTATGTAGGAATTGTTGTTTTTAATCGCGACATTAGTTTTTTAACGATTAAATTTTGCGTAAATTTATAGCCTGCGATACAAGATTGCTCTTACTTCACATCTCACTCTTGAAAAACTAATCAAATAATTAAAATACAATTCTGTCATTAAAATAAAATAGCATTTTCCATCACAAATATCGCTAATTTAAATTTTTAATTTGAATTAAGATATGATTTTATGTAAGAATTTTTTATTGTAATAAAAAAATTAGATATAATTATTTTTTAAAGCTTTTTACTGTAGTAAAACTCAAATTTTAAACTCAAATTAGTGAAATGAATGGGATTTTAGAGCTTTTTACTGTAGTAAAACTCAAATTTTAAACTCAAATTAGTGAAATGAATGGGATTTTAGAGCTTTTTACTGTAGTAAAACTCAAATTTTAAACTCAAATTAGTGAAATGAATGGGGTTTAAGGTCTCATTTGTTTGCTGATTTTAGTTTTTAATTCGAGTTGAGATTTAACTTTATGTGAGCTTTTTACTATAATACAAAAGTTAGATGTTACTTTTTTTAAAAACTTTTTACTGTAATTAAATTTGAATTCTAAATTTAAATTGGTAAAATAAATGAAATTTTAGTATGCATTAAATCTTTTGGTAATTGAGATTGTTTTGCTGAAATATGGCTACGACTGTATTGTGTAATAATAATGCTCTTCTAATATGTAAAAACGCCTGACTTGATCCCAGTTTGGGCCCTCCACCATTTACAAGTGGAGGTTTCAACTCAAACTGGAAAAAAAAAAAAAAAAAAAAAAAAAAAAAAAAAGAAAAAAAAAATTTAACAAAAATTTAATAAAGCTCGATTTAATTACGTCAATTCAAAAGAAAACAATTGATTAAAAGTTAAGGGATTAGTTTCTCGCTTGAAAAAATAAACTATCACTTTTATTGACGTAGAATTTCATCAATAGAAATATACATGGTTACCATCTAATAATAAGTTGAATTACTGGTTGAATCACATGAGAATAACAACTTTATATCCACTTAACTTCGATAGATAGAATGTAATGGTTTCTGCATGTGCTTAGTGGACTTTGTGTTGGAGTTCTTCATGAAAGAAACTAAAAGAAACGATAAGAACACTAAAATTTATAGTGGTTCATTCTTAATGTAAAAGCTACATTCATCTTGAGAAATTCTTCTCTCTCTTCCTTCTTTTTTCTCTTTTGATTACAAGAAATTATGTTCTCTTATGTTCGTACGAGTCTCTCTCTCTCTCTTTTGTGCCATGCACTTTTTATATGACACAGATTACATAATGGAGAAAACTGAGGCAAGTGGTTATCTTGCGGTTGCTCTTGAGTAGCCTACCGTCCTACTCATCTAGACTGCAGCTCTACAGTGCCTTTCTAATTGTTCATCTACCTAATTTGTCGAGAATTGTGGCTCTGTGGTTCCCCCGTGATTTCCTATTGGTCTATTTTGGACGGCCAACAGGCTAGTAATAATTTCTCGAGCCAGTGGCTTTGTTTATACCCGTACATAACCTAGGAATTTTCCTCTTGCCGCCTTAGGGGGTCTTCTCAGAATCTGTGTCAGATAACTGATCGCGTTGCCCTCTCCGCTTTCACTTGATATGAATAGCAAGTCCAGATAGAGCCTTCGTCCTCGTCGATCCTTGCTCTTGGAACCATTTTTGTCTTAGCCATTTGAACGGTCAATTGTCATCGTGGGCGCTTTAAAACAGCTGAACTTTAAAATTTGAAAAGCTGATGCTTTGAATTCGGCGTCATGAGGGTGGGTTCACCGCCGACCCTTAAGCACTCTTACGCAATGGCCATGTAGAACCTATCTATCATCTAACGTGGTAAAATAAATTTTTTTTTATAACAGTTTTATTTTTAACTGTTAGATCTATATTTATCTTACACATATTTTCAAATTGGTATTAGTTTAACTAAATCTAATAGTCAAAACTTGCTAACTTCCAAAAGTTAAATAAGCTCTGACTTGGTATATGGACAATAGAACGACAAACAAACGACATAAATATTTCTTGCTTAGTTGTGCCCTATAAAAACCAAAAGATAAGGTTGAAAATCAGAAGGCAACCATCCATTGGGATGATTTGATGCCTGTGGGAGAAAGACAAAAGAATCTGCTGCTTTTGTAAGGTGATTGCATAGGTGAGTGAAAAAGCCCGAGAGAGAACAGGTTGGAGAGAGTGATGGGAAACAATACACACCCAATGCGAAACCCCATCCATGGACTCATTTTGCGTGAGTAGAAGTGTTAACAAAACTCAATCAGCCATCAAATCAACCAATCTAATTCAATCTAATTCATTTTTAATGGATAACCATCCTCAATTAAATTGAATTGGATGTCATTTTTTCAAAACCCATTTGGACTGAATTTAATGTTAATTTTACCTTCAAAACACCGATCCAATCTTTATATTATTACATAAAAAAATAAAAAATAATTTATGTTTTCTTTCTACTATAGATCAATATATCATCAAAGAGAATAATAGGCATGCACGATTGAATTTTTAGATTATGTTTGAGCTTTTTAAAAAAAATAATAATAATGAAATCAAAATGTGGAGTGTACTACAAGAAGACAGACAAATTTGACGAGTAAAGTAAAGAGCGTAAGTCAAGTGAGCCAAAGCCAAGCATATCAATTTATCTTTCAATAACTAGCAGAAAACACATTGAAACTTTGGCAACGAAAATATGAGACGTTCGATAGAGATTCATACTAAGATTTAAATCATGGTTCATGATTCGCTACAGTATTTTCTCTCACAAAAAATACACGTAAATCAAAAATAATTTTAATCTATGAACCAAACGTTCCTTAAACCATTGAAAAGTCTCGTTCACCAAAACTTGTACCCATCCACGAGTTAACCATTTATCATATTCACCATCAATCCCTTTGAACTCGCATAAAAAAATAAAACTAAAACTAATCCAAGATGATATACAAGTAGAGTGAAACAATTATTAAAAAAAAAAAGTGGGATACGATCTCTTATACATAATTCACAAAACACCTTTTTATCCTTTCTTTTTTATTTTAATGGGGTGTTCTAAATTGTTACAAAAAATCGTACAAAGTTACTTAGAGGAGCAGAGGTAAACAAGGTGTACCATGACAACAAATATGCAATCTCTGTCTAATGTGAGGCCACTGTCACAATGGAGACTCCTTCCATTGTAATCTATTAAGCCCGTCAACAATGGCTCGGCGGAACTCACCATTGTGTAGTAGGAAAGACGAGACGTGGCCGCCGGTGACCCATCTCACTTCTGAACCCGGCCAGGCTTTTTGAAGCTCCAGCACAGAGTGTTTTGGAATGTATCCATCATCCTGAACCATGGATGCACTAAAAGTGAATACGCAGAAAGAACTCGTTGAAAAGGGTATTGAGATCATTAAAAAGGTTAAAATAAGACAGACAACTCATTTTAAAAAACTAACACAACGTATATCGGCGCTCTATTTAAAAATAAAAAGTAATTTATCTCTTCCTGAGCAATGTGCTTGAAAAATTCTTCAGTTCTGTATATAATATATGTTTTCATATGAAGGGTAAACCGGAATAGGCTTATTTCTACAAGCTTCATAATTGGTTTCTCAAAATACAAAGTTACTTTAGGTGATTATGTGATCTCACAGATACTTACAGTTGCAGCAACAAATATTACAGCATTGGGATTTTTGGGAATGGGAAAGCGCGTGACATCTGTGAGAGACAGAACATTCCGCATCCGCTCTCTAACCTCCTCGAGCGTCATTGCAGCCTTCTGCACTGCAAGTTCTTCTCTCAGTGCCTCCCATGCAGTGGCATGCTTTAGTATCCCCTCACAGAATGCCACAACGGCGGAGTGTGGAGAGAGGAAAGGAAGCGTTGCAACAGGAGTAGGGTGAAGTGAGCCAACCATTGCAGCATGAACTCCTCCTAATTTATATAAAAATATTTTAATTTTTGGACCCAAAAGAAAACTTTCCCCGTCTTTGGGTGAATATTGTTAAATTAGTTTCGCAACTCTGAAATACTCTCAGATTACTCAAAAATGGGTTCTTTTTTTAAAGTTTTTGTACGGTGGAAGATTCCCACAAAATTGATGATCCTAGATAGGATGCATTTCTTCTAAAGGTATAACACGTAACAAGTGATCCATTCCAAGCAACTCTTACCCATGCTAAGTCCACAAACACCCATCTTGCCAAACCCTGCTTCTGAGTCTAACCAATGTAATAGACTACGGGCTTCTTCAATCGTGGCGCTTCCTAACAAAAGCAAGTCGCTAACACACAAGAGTTTTGCGCCATGCTGCAGCAAAGGACGTCTTTGTCCATAAAAAGGGCTGCAGTACATATTTTACCTTAAGTAAAAGGCCTAGTATGCAGGAAAATAGATTTGGGTTTTAAGGTGGAAATTAGTATAAATGAATTGTACCTCTCCAGCACCATAGTTGCAATATTTTCCTTTACTAGGGGTCCTCCAAGTCGCAACCTCCGCTCGAAAGTGTGATCCCCAGTTCCTGCAGATAGTGATAGGTGTTAAACTACCATCAAATTTTCGAGGGTAACCTCTAACATATGACTTTAAGTCAAAGAACAACCAAATTGTGTTAGGAAAACTCCTGCAACAAAAGCATATTACAGATTCTTAACTGCAATAAAGCATTATAAAGTATACCCTAAGCATAAATATCTATCACTTGACTTCCTATCTCTAAAGCCCATATACCAACAGTCCAAGCTAATGATTTCATCTACTACATTGGGATAAATAAGCACAACAGGGTGGAAAAACATTAAACTCTCCAATCTTCACAAATCCAAAACTACATTAAGTACTCCCCAACAAGTAAGACAAAATGAGAAGAAAATCCAAATCTTTTAAAAGGCAATGACTTGCTATCCTACATTGGCGAAAGAAAAATCACTGAATTCTATGCAGAACTATAGCAAATCCTCCCTAACAACTACTGTCAAAAACTACCCATCAAACCAAATTCATCGTCCATTCAAAACCTCAACAAAGAATCACTAATTCAGCGAGAACAAAAGAAAATCACAACAACAACAACAACAACAAACTTCCCATCAATATAGAGTACACATGTACACACATATATATATGTATGTATGTATGTGTGTGTGTGTGTGTATATATATATATATATATATATGTATGTATGTATGTGTACCTGCGAGATGAACAACGCAGGCCATTTTCTGAGGAGGCACGCCTTTCGGGGTGAGAAAGGCGACTCTTGCGATATGACTCTCGGGAGGCAATGCCGTCAGAAGCTGCTCATCACAAGGAGTTCTGAAAACCCCTTCTCTCAAACAAGCCGTTCTGCTCTCCCAAACCGTTCTCCAAATGGGTTGGATCGAAGCGGGAGGCCAATTCTGGCCCGCCATGTCCGGGAACAATTGCTCAATTATTCTCTCCAAAAGCTCGAGCTTCGAGCCGCCCCATCCTCGCGAGAAAAATGGTGGGCTCAGCTTCGTTCTGTGCATGAATGCGCCGTAAACATGGTCCAATACGTAATGGAGCAATCCCAGATTCACTGTCACCATTTTTTTTTTTTTTTTGTGTTATTATTTTCTTGAGAAATCTGAAAAAAAGAAGAATGGATTTTGGAAGACACCCAGAAGCTGTGACTTTGTTATTTACAGATTCAGCTGCGGGAGATCAATTTCTAACGAACAGATAATGACCCACTAAAGAATTTTGATGGGAAAAAATTCCCAAATTTCGTTTTGGAAAATAGCACATTCAGATCTAACATAGAAGAAGGAAAAGAAAAAGGTTTATGAATCAATCCCTAGGTTTAATACCCAAAAGAACGTATTTTAGGGAGGAAAGAATTTTGAGGATAATATGGGGTCAGAACCAGAACGAATAATGGAGAAGAGCGACGGGTATATGAGAAAACCGGGGTCGACCCAGAAAACATATAAAAATGAAAGAGGATGAGTTTTTAAAAAAAAAAAACAAAACAAAACAAAACAAAAAATTGAATACGGGTCGAGGATAAACAGGTTACATATAGTGCTGAAATTTTGGACGGGCCGCCCGCGACCGTCCGAAAAACTTGAGGATTTGTCCGAGCCCGAACCCGACCCGCCTGAGATTTTCGGGCCGCCCGCCCGAGCTCGAATTTCACCTTGAACGGGCCGCGGGCTTGTATTCGGCGGCCCGAGCCCGCCCGAATTGCCTGAATTTTTTAAACTTTTTTTTAATATTAAGTTATTTATATATATATTAGTATTACAATTTATATATATATATATA
>NW_010367622.1:3113488-3115208 GCF_000414095.1 Morus notabilis
CGTGAATAGTGTCGCCTTGTAATTTAGATAAACAATATTTACACTGAGCTATATGTTTAGTGTTACCTTCATTATCCACCTCGTCAATTATGTCGAAGTGATCCCAAACTGTCGAGGTACGCTTGCATTTTCTCCTGGAGGTTGCAACACTTGCCGACGCAGACGCAGACGCAGTCGCACTCGCTGCCGCTTCTCCACGCCCACTATTGCGACCACGACCTCCAGTACGTCCACCATGGCTTGGATTAGTAGATTGCATTTGCTGCGTAACAAACTCATTAGTGGGAAATTGCCCTTTTTCTACATTGTGTTGGGCATCAACGGGAATACCACTATAACTAAAAGGATCCATTATAAAAAAATAAGATGAATTTGATAGACACTAGAGAGAGAGCTTTAGAAAAATTGTGAGAGAGTTTGAGAGAGATTGAGAGAAATTGAGAGAGATTGAGAGGGATTGAGAGAGTTTGAGTGAGAAAAATATGTAAGGGATGGGGGGTATTTATAGGGACATTTTGGGGTTAAAAAATGATTTTTTTTTCAAAAAAAAGGGGATAAAACGGCTAGTTTTTTGAAATTCGGGGTCGGGCAGTCGGGGAAACTCAGGCCGGTCGGGTTTTCGGGCAAATTTCGGGCAAAATTCAAAAAACTAGCCGTTTTCGGGCAAATCGGGCAGTTTGGGCAGTTCGGGCAACTCGGGTTTTCGGGCCGAATTCGGGTAAAAATTCAAAAAACTAGCCGTTTTCGGGTTTTCGGGCAAAATTCAAAAAACTAGCCGTTTTCGGGTATTCGGGCGGGTCGGGCAAGTCGCGCAGGCGGGAAAATCGGGCAATTCGGGCACCTCGGGCGGGTCGGGCAAGTCGGGCAGGCGGGAAAAATTCAAGCAAAATTCAAAAATTTGGGCTTCGGGTCAGGCAATTCAGGCACACCCAATTTTCGGGTCGGGCTTGGTCGGAAAAATGTAAAAAAATCCCGGCGGACGGCGGTATACGGTGGTTAGACGGCGGCGGGCAAATGTCTTGGCTGCCCGAGCCCGAACCCGAATTTCTTACTTGGACAGGCGGGAATTGGGCCGGCCTGCCCGAGCCCAAAAAAATTCGGGCTTCGGGCGGCCCGCCGACCCGAAGTTCCAGCACTACATAAAAGTTGGCCGAAGGAAGAAAAACTAGGGGCGGAGGGTAAACCTGGCAATGTACATCGTGGACTGGGGCCCACCTGGCCATGGCCCATTGCCACCAATGACCACATGCTACATATCCACTCCAGATTTTTTATGTATTTTTAAATTAGTGGAGTTCTTTTTTCTTTCTAATTCGAGGGGTTAATCCCACGGTTTTCAAGTTTATTGAAGAAGTTTGGTTCGTGGATTAGAATTATAAGATTAAAATTATTTTTGATTTACGTGTATTTTTTATGAAAAAAAATATTATAGCGAACCATGAATCATGGTTCGAATTGGAATACGAATCTCCTAACTAAACAAGTCTAGAGTGCATTTGGTTACAGTGAGGGAATAGTAATGAGAATAAAAATGAAAATGATAATGGGAATGAAATGAAAAAGAAAATTGATTCATTTGCTTGGTTGTAATTTTAAGAATTTTTTAGAATGGAACATGAATATTTTCACGCTGACAAACTTACCCTTATGATATAACACTAATATTTTATCTATCAATATAATATATAAAATGTAATATAATATAATACAATTATTATTA
>NW_010367622.1:3115787-3137325 GCF_000414095.1 Morus notabilis
TTTTTATTATATATTCTATTATATTATAAGATGTAACTACTATATAATATATTTTAATTATATTATAATATTGAAAGGTAATTATGAAAAAAAAATTAAAAAAAAAGAATTTAGAATGGCCATTCCTCCCATATGAAGAAGGAATGATGATTCACTCAAAATTGGTGAATGACCATTCCTTTTGAATGATGATTATTTTCTAATAAATCCAACCAAACATCAAATTAGAATTTCATTCCGTTATATTCCATTCCTTTCCACCTAACCAAACACACCCTTAGAATAGTCCCCAAACTCTTAAAAGGTGATAATTTATGGGTTGTTCTTTTGTAACGAAACTTAGAAAAAGTTTGAACTCGAGTTACAACTTTATTTAAGTTCGCGTTCTTTTGTAAAATTTGAGTTTGAACTCGAGTTTGGGGCTAAACTCGAGTTCAAGTTTCTCTTTCAACTCGAGTTCAAGTTTTCCCTTCAATTCGCGTTCATAAACTCGAACTTAAGTTCATGAACAATATTTTTTCTATTCTTAAAAATGTTATAACTTTTTCGTTTAATTTGATTCTAATTGAGATAATTTTTTTTCTATGCATTCACAACGAAAAGACAAATAAAACCACACCCATACACCATATTAAAATTTTTCATCACCATTAAGTTTTTACTAAAATACTATATATATACATAAATACAAATTTAAGTTTTGACCTAACCAAACACAAACTCAAATAGATTCTCAATTTAAATCATAACTCAAATGTGCACATCTAAACACAAACTTAAGTCACAACTTCAACTCAATTTATAACTCAAACTTAACTCAAGATCATCACTCAAATCACACCAACTCAAAATCATCACTCAAATCACCACAACTCAAAAATGTAAAAAAACAACCCATAAATTTTTTTTTGACGAAATGAACTCTAAATTATTTAAAAAGGTGCAATATAATCGTTTTCGTCAGATGTCGTTCAAAAAGTAATGGCATAATAACCTAAAAGGATGATATTATGGTCCCTTATTTCTTTATGAGGTGATTTTTTAGTCTCAATCGACTTTAATAGGTTAGGATTTGGTCCCTATTTTTGGACGGTATATAACAAAAAATACGACATTGCATCATTTTAAATAGTTTAGGGTTCGTTTCATTAAAAAAAAAATTTAGGAATCAAACTATCACCTCTTAACAAGTTTGGGAATCATTCATACCAATTACCTCAATTTTAATTATAGTTTTTCACTTTTAAAACGTCCATCGTTTCTATTTTAGTTAAGTGATATATATTTAACGGAATTTGTATAATTTATAACCAAATTGATAATATTTAAAATGAAATTGATGAGAAATCTCAAGAATTATTTATGAGATTGACCCTAATTTTAATGATTGTTTCTGAGAGAAAAAGAAAAATATTTCGATTAGTATTGGAGAGGCCTGGCCAGAATTTAACAACGCGGCTCTAGGGAAAAAAAAGAAAGAAACAGAAGGGACAAGGCTCATTATTCAAGCATTTAGGGCTCGTTTGCTTCGCAGATTTGAGTTTTCAATTCAAGTTGAGATGTGATATTTTCTGAGAGCTTTTAACTGTAGCAGAAAAAGTTAAATGTGACATTTTCTGAGAATTTTTAACTGTAAAAACTTAGAACTAAAAGTTCAAATCGATAAAATGAACGAATCCTTAATCTACTTTGGATGGTTTTAGCAATAATAATAATAATATAATAATATACTTTGGATAGTGTTGTTGGTTCTTTTTAGTTTAATTTTCATCTATGACGCCTATCTCTCGACTTCCAGTTATGAAGGTTATACTAAACTGAGAAACAAGATCATTTCATTAGGAATCCGTCAATTGTGTTGAAAAATGTTAGAAAAAAAGGAGTTTCTCTTTCAAGATAAAAAAAATGAACTATACTATTTTTTAATTTTCAATTGTCAAATTTGTATAAAAATTTATTTGTTATACATATTTTTTTAATTTAACGTGATTTTGATCAGATCCAACAATCAGAAACTAATACTACTAATAGAAAAGCTTACCAAAGAAAGTCTTAAAAAAAGACATTTTTAAGGTACCGATATAACACCTACCTTATCAGATAATACATAGATACAATTGAATTTACTTATGATGAATATGTTTACTTTAGAATATGATAGCACGATTTTCAGTGTCTAAAAAGTAAAGATAATTTTTTTAGCTCTATTTTTGGTTTACTCACAATTCATACAATATCAATTCAAACTTTGTTCTCTGATGTGATATTCTATTTCTTATTCGGACTTTATACTTTTAAACTAGAATAAAACCCATGTGAGTTGAGAACTTTTTAGTTCAAACCTAAAAAAAATTCTGAACCACTGAATTCAAACATGTAAAGTGAACATACCCTAAAATATACCCTTATTAAAAATGTAACTATATAATGTGCCCATTAAAAACAAATTGGTGTATACACAAGTGTATATATTTTAAATTCCCTTTTGTTTTGGGTAGGCCGATGGCTATGAGAATGATTTCTCAACTAATGGTGATTGTGATCAGTGGGTGACAAGGTGTCAAGTGTCAATCAACGGTTCTATTCAAACTAAGACAGGTAATATAGGTCATGACATGACAATACGACTCAAAAACGATACGAATTTCACGGGTTAAGGTTGAGAAAAAAAAGATTCAGGTCAGTTTTGAAAAACACGGGTTAATTTGGGTTGGACCCGCTTAACCCGAACACGACACGAAACTCGTAAAAAACTAAAAAATACTTATATTTTTCATTACATATTTTTTATTTTATTATGAACTTGTGATATCATGATAGTTATATTCAAAATCTTATACTATTATTTACTTAATTTCTATGGATGTTATTGTATTTTAGTGTATTATGAATTTTAAATTATTTCTAATATGTAAAAAACTAAATAAAAGTATACAATTTTTGTGACAATTTCGTATCACGGGTCATTTTCTATCGTGTCAACCCGTAAAGTGGTCGTGTCGTATTTGTGTTGCGCTTTTTAAAAAATTTCGTATCGCGAATCGTGCTCGGGTTGACTGTAAATTTAGAAAGAAACAATTAAAATACGACACGAACGCAATACGTGACACGAATTGCCACCCCTAATTCGAACTATACGTGTTCTTTGGAACAATAATAATCTAGTTTATTAGTTTAATTAATTCCTTATTTATGCTTCAATTAGAACACAAAGAGAATGATGGATTCTTAAATGGTTATTATTGAGAACAATAATAGTCTACACCTGGTTTTTAAAATAAGGATTATTATCACTGGCGTCTCTCAATTTTAGAGTTATTCTCAGTTTGTCTTATGAGCCTTAAAAATTCTCTTTTGCTTAATGAACTTTGAATTGTCTCCACTTAACATCTTCTGTTGTAATTTATGTCAAAACATATAGAATAAAGAGAGTAATGCAAAATTTAAAGAGTAAAGTGATAAAAAATATCTTAAATGGGACAAATTCAAAACATCTTCTGTTTTAATTTCTCTTCGAAACAAGTAGATAAAAAATACATGGTCACACTTAATCTCCTCTTTTTCTGTTTGATTTTAACAGAAATTCTTAAAAAATGACTTAAATGAGACAAATTTAAAATTTAAAGAGTAAAGTGAGAGTTTTTAAAATTTAAAAAGTAAAATAAAAATGACCTTAAAATTTAGAGACACTATGAAATTAATCCTTAAAACAACTAATTTATTATTTTAATTAATTCCTTTTTAAGCTTCGTCATGACTTAAGGAGGACGAAAGATTCTTTTTCTTCGAGATAAAAGACGGATTCGAGTCTTCACTTAGTGGTGGATAACCGCGCTTATTTATCGGTCCTTTTAGAAGACTTGATTAACTTTCATCCATGGAATTTGAATAATGTTAAAAGGACCGTGATGTTGTGCGCCCACATTAATGAAAAGTGACTCTATATGACGTTTATAGATGGTGTCTGTTTTTTTATTATATTATGTGTGTAAATTTTAAATTAAAAAGATTGTAAATTTTTAATTTTATTAAAGATATTATGAATATTATAAAAATTTTATTAACTGTATTATGTTGATTCTCGTATAATTTAAAAATTAAAATTATTTTTAGACTGTTTTTAATTTTGATTGTAAATTTTTAAAAATTTATTTAAAAAATACTTTTAAAAAAATTTATCACACACTAAAATTAATTTTTAATACAAATAAAAATTAATTTTAAGAGAAAAAAATAATACCAAATTAAACCATAATTTGCCAATAAATTTGATGAAAAATCGTAAGGAAACAAGGTAAATTGATAAAAAAAAAAAAGTAAAATTGAAATGACCCATCACCTTCTCTACTTGTCACACGTGCTCTGCAAGAAAATGAGTAGAAATAGAAGGACAACAACGTATTTTTATTAACTTTGTTTTGTTTTGTTTTTGCATTTTATTTTTACCATTATTATTATTATTAGTAATATATATATATATATATATATATATTTTTGCGCTCGGATGAATTTTCAATTGATCGATCACCTTCTTCTCGTTTATGTCGGATCGACTTCGTACACCGTAATATCGTATAACACAAAATACGTACTTCTCGTTTAGCCTTAATTGACTTGAAAAACTAAAGCAGACTACCTATCACTTTAATCAGAAAACGACATGATACTTTACATGAAAAAGGACATGTCGTCAGCATGCCAAATTGTTCGAAGAGAAACGACAACAAAAAGTAATTTCAATATGTTTTAGAAGTATGCTTGATAGGTGAAGTCACGTCGTTTTTTTATCCAGATCACAGACAACTTCTTAATATGTCAAGAAATCAAGTAGGCTGAAATTCCAAATTTTTCTCTTGCCATTTTTACAAAATTTCTTCATATGAACAAAAAGATATATATTACTAAATATGGCACACACAAACCAAATATCAGTACGTTATGTATCTTCACAAGTGTCATAAAAAATTATCTTGATTCTTCGTGTTAGTTATATATATATATATATATGCACCATATCTATAATCTGAAATGAATTGGGATGTTTGCTACTTCTTATACCTAATTCATTTAGTATGATTAAGGGAAAAAATTTGTGTTACATATTATTAAGTATTGTATCATGCAACAAAACTTAATATGTCAAACAATACAAAAAATTAGTGCCAGAAGAACAGGACTAATTCTAACCACAGGGATGAGCGCTTGGGAGCGGATGAACCCGTGTCCCTCTTCCATGTCATTCGTGCCATCTTTTCCACCAACCTTTCACTCAAAGCACCGAAGCATCGCGGTGACGGTCTGAACAACCTACAATCCGAGCGAGGTTCCAGGACATCCTCTTCTTCCGCTCCCAAATGGCAGAAAATGGAAATTTTGTCCCCTCACGTCCAATTGGCTCTTTCCAATGCCTTCTTCACTAAGAAACCTTTCTGGCTTAAACTTAAGCTGGTCTTTCCAGCACTTGGCCGATGGCCCACACATTGACGAGCAAACGAGTCTTTTCCGCAATGTCATAGCCACTAAGTTGCATGCATCCATGATGTAGCAGAAGCTTAATTAGAAAAATTAGAACAATAAAAATACGAGTGATAATCAGTTAATCTGTTGATTCACACAGAATATCAAGAAAATACTCCAAAAATCGTGAATCAACAGAATACTGGAAATTAGAAGAACATTGAGAGAAATAAAAACTAGAAACTAGCCTATTCTATAATTAAAAATAATAAAAATACAAAATTTTCTAAAGAAGAAAAATTTTGAATTGGAAACAAGAATTGAAACTCTTATACACAAGGAAAAAGAAAACAGAGGAATCCGAATTTCTTAGGCCAACTTATTACAAAAATGAAAATTATTAAAACTGGTAAAAAGGCCTTTTGAAGGCATGGAATTTGCCCGAAAAAATGTTAGACGTCATGGTGAGGTAATGAGTTTTATCCGTTGGCCTTTTCTACCCAAAAAACATATATTTTTTATCTGAATCCGACATCGCCAAAAGACATTGTGAAAATAAAAAACTTTACCATATTTAGCTTTAGATGTTCTCAACATGCCATAATGCTAGATCTTTCTGCACCGGATCAATCCACCATATCATGCAATGATCATCCCCGTGTAAGATATCTATCTTTGGTACTTGATAAAAGTTTGTGGAATATTTTTTTTCTTAATAAAATTGAAAACTAAATACATTCTTTCAGTGCTGTCAATGATTTGAATCGAATAAATAATGAACTGATTCGAAACGACGTTTGGTTGGAGGATTCAAATCATGTGATTCGAACTATTTTTGATTTATGTAAATTTTTTGTGAGAAAATATTATAGCGAATTATGAATCATGATTCGAATCAGGAAACGAATCCTTCTACCAAACATCTATTTAATATCACGTTCACGGCTGTGATACCAACTATTGGAATTATGCAACGTTCCAATAAACTGATTTGAATCGAATAAACAATGAAGAACATACCAAGCTCTGTATTGAATCAATAAATCAAGAATAGTACACCCTCCTCTCTCACTTCTTCTGTGATCAGGATATCACAGAAAGAATCACTCTCTTGTTCTAAAATAGAAAAACACACCAATCCAATCCCTAACATTCACATTATAATTGCCTATATACTGACCGTAACAGTAGAGTACAAGACGTATCCTAATTGGCCAGTTTATTACAATTGCGTTTAACAAAACAATTAACGCTAAAAACTTAACTGACTTGCCATATCATTTACAAAACGACATTAAAGACTCGCAAACAACAGTCAATATTTCAACAATAACAATGAATCGTAAAACAGTAGTTTACTAGAAGTTGTCTAATCATCATGAAATTCACAGTGGAATTGGACTAAGCCTAGCCACTGGGACACATATTAGAGAATTAGCCCTTCCCATATCGATCCCTGGTGCCTCTTCCATGTCAAGCTTAGTGTCGTTTCTTCCGTTGACCTTCCATTCAAAGCACTGAATCATTGAAGCAAGGTTTGTGTGAACGACATGAAGTGCAAGTGAGGCCCCAGGGCATCCTCTTCTCCACTCCCAAATGGAAAAAAATGAAAGTTTTGCCCTCTCACAATATCCAACTCGCTCTTTCCATTTCCTTGTTTGCTAAGAAACCTCTCTGGCTTGAACTCTAGTGGGTCAGAAGCAACGAAAGTACTTTATCCTGGTTACACGAAGAATTCTTCTCTTACATGCATTGTCAAGTTAATACATGTGAAGGTGATGAACAATTGGAGTAACAAGTCATTTGATAAGTTACTTCAGATACTTAGAGAAACATTTCCAGGCCGCAATAAGCTTCCAAGTTCCTACTATGAAGCTAAACGAATGTTGCGTGAACTTGGTTTGGGCTATGAAACGTACAATTCATGTGTGCGTAAATGATTGTGCGCTATTTTAGAAACAACACAAGGACGCTGAAAAATGTCCTATTTGTAATGAACCAAGGTACAAACCAGGTTGTACTAAAGGAAAAAAGATACCAAAGAAAAAGATGTATTATTTTTAAATTACTCCTCGTCTACAAAGACTTTTTATGTCAAGACACACATGTGATGATATGAGATGGCACAAAAAAAACGTGTTAATACTGAAGGTGTGCTTAGACATCCTGCAGATGCTGAGGCTTAAAAAGAATTTGATAAAGAGTATCCGTGGTTTGCAGAGGACCCAAGAAATATTAGACTGGGACTTGCAACTGATGGTTTCAACCCATTTGATAGTCTTAATATCAAATACAGTGTATGGCCTGTTATTTTAGTACCATATAATATGCCACTTTGGAGATGTATGAAACAAATGTTTTTTATTATGGCGATATTGATTCCTGGTTCCAAAGCCCCTAGTAAAGATATTGATGTATATTTACAACCTTTAATTTATGAGATGAAAGAATTATAGAAAAATGGGGTTAGAACGTACGATGTGTTAAATGATGAATATTTTACGATGCATGCTGCACTTTTATGGAGAATCAATGACTTTCCAGCTTATGGTACAATATCAGGGTGGAGCACAAAAGGTTATAAGGCATGTCTTGATTGTAATGAGGATGGAACATCCTTCTACATTAAGGACAAGATTAGTTATATGGGGCATCATCTATTTACCTATGGATCATCCGTGGCGGAAAAGTAAATGTTATGATGGTAAAATTGAACGACGACCTCCTCCTAGAACATTCACAGGTGATGATATCTTAAGGCAACTGAAAAAGGTAGATGAATTTATCCTAGGAAAAAGATCGTAAAAGAAAAAGAAAAAAGAGAAGGTGATGTGCGTGGTAAGAAAAGAAAACGCGTTGTGCTTGCCAAAAAAATTATAAATAATGATGTTCCATCAAATAATTGGAAGCCAAAATGCATTTTGTGGGAGTTAGAATACTGGTCAAAATTGAAGCTAAGACATAATTTAGAAGTGATGCATATTGAGAAAAATATTTGTGAGAGTCTATATGGGACAGTCTTATGCATAGATGGAAAGTCGAAGGATACTGACAAAGGTCGGATTGGCTTGGCTGAATTGAACATACGCAAAGAATTGCACTTGCAACAAAAAGGTGATAAGTTTTTTAAGCCCGTAGCATGTTACACATTATCACTAAAAGAACGAAGAAAATTTTGTGAGTGGTTAAGTTCTGTCAAGTTTCCAAATGGTTTTGCTGCAAACATTTCGAGAAATGTGAATATAAATGAGGGGAAAATATCCGGTTTAAAAAGTCATGATTGTCACATTTTATTGCAACGTCTTATTACTACTAGGTTGAGGCCTTATATGAAAAAGGATGTGATTGTTGCAATTTCTGAACTATTATTATTTTTTCAAAAGCTATGTGCAAGAACATTGTTACATTGTATGTTACAGACTTGGATGCCTTGCAAGATGGGATTATCGAGTGTATGTGTAAGCTTGAATCTATTTTTTCCCTATCATTTTTTGACATAATGGTTCACCTAGCCGTACATTTACCTTATGAAGTGAAGTTGGCTGGTCCAATACACACACAGTGCACTACACCACAAAAGGCCTTTCGTAGCTGACAAAAAACGCTATTAATCACTATCAATAGCGCTTTTTAGAGCGCTAAGACAGCGGGCACTATTATAAGTCCTAAGAAAACATAGCGTTTCAAGAGAGTTATAAAAAACATTATAAAATTGAAATATTATAGCATTTAAAACAAGCTATTTTCATCCTATTACAGCTCTTTAGCATAACTACGATACAAATTAATAACTTTTTTCCCTTGTTATGTTCATACTCTTGTAGCTTTTTAAAATTATTATTGATATCCTTCTGAATTCATTCAAATAAATAGTAATTCCGAGATATGTGATATATCTAAATAGGAACATTCAAATTAAAACATAAAAACATTCAACATATCAATTGTTATTAGTATCTACCAAGTTGGCAATAAAATTACGTCTACAACATAATTCGTACAATGTTCAAAACCATAACATTCAAAACAAGTAAAGAAAACAGAAAAATAGCTGGAGATATCAAAGTATCCAAAACGTCTAAGTGCAATGGTGAAGTAAATCCTTCCATCTTGACAAGATGCTTCATTAAACCTGAGGCAAATGACGACTAGCTTTCGTTTCTTGTTATGGTCCAACAACGGCGACGTTATCCTGCCTTTCTCCTGCCGTGGAAGGACTTCAGCCAGCAGTCTTCACTCAATAGAAGACTAAATGACAAGACTCAAATGCCAACAAGCAACTAGTTAAGTATAGACTACTTTTGACCCTAATTACACCATCACAGAATTAAACTCAAACAAGAGCTAACAAAGTAATAAACTGCCAACATAGCTTCAAAAAGAATACTCCTACAAGTACAAATAAATCAATCAACTGATAATCAAATCCAGAATTCATTCCGTTTCAACTTTACCTTGGAGGAAATCATCTCGGCCGTGGCAATCTTAGAAAGCTTAGCCTTGAAAGAAGGATCAAGATCCTTCTTGTCCAACGCCCGAACTCCAAATGCCATTACTTGAAAAACACCAGCCATGTTCCCGAAGCGCTAAAAAAATCAAAAATGGAGGAAAAAAAGAAAAAAGAATCCATACAAGATCCATTTTGGCGAGGATATTGACATGGGGCAGCTCAAGCTGGACCATTGCAGAAAGAGATGCCATGCATCTACTGATAAACTTAGTGACATCTGTCATAAACTGATACGATCAAAAACAATAACCATCAGCATGAATAAACAAAGTAAAGCAGGTCAACCAAGATGGGAAATGGGAGATGATGCAAAGGGAAGAAAGATACAGCCCAAATAACCCCATTAGTAATGTTGCTTTTGCTACTTATACGGCCCGTGGTTAAACCAAAAGAAGGTAAAATATATATATAAATTATAACCCTGCATAATTTAGCTATTGTATGGAAAAGAGTGCATGATAGAAGTTCCAGAGGCAAAGCCTAAAGAGAGGTATTTAAAATTAGGTTGTGGCGTTGTCCTATCAGAGGTTATATGCGAAACGTATCAACAATAATACTCCATGCAATAAAAGTGATCCAGTTAACGCTAAGGGAGCAAAATGAACCAGTTAACGCTAAGGTCTTTAAATGAACTCACACAATAATACTCCATGAGATTGTTTTGTAGAGGTGATCCAGTTAACGCTATCCTTCTTTGGCATTTGACTTGCTTCCAGGCTTGGGTTACATCAGCTCTCATATTTTTAATCACATGGGCCTCATCACAAACAAGTATATCAGGTCCATCATGTTAATTGAAATGCAAACTACATTAAGTGAATGATAGTAAGAAATGTAGATGGGAAAACATTTTCTGTCAGAAGACGTACCAAATTGATAATAACATGGGAAAGGGTACATATATACAACTAAAATAAGTGTACCAACATATATATACATATATGTATATATTGAACGTTAACAAGAACATTGGTTCAACTTAGAAAGATGAACGTTAAAAATACACTTCGTAAAAAGGAGACACTCTCATCACTACAGCATATGACCTCTCTAATGTAGCAGAACCGAAAATAGAACAAAACAACAATGTAGATCTCGCCATCAAGAATTCAAGATTTTCAAAGATACAAGTTTTTCCCCTTAACGATTTGAGACTTTGGGTATTACAACACATCTATAGGTTGCAAACTGACAAAGTAACACCGTGACAAGTAACTATTGAAAGTTTAACTCAAGGATCACAAGTTAGAACCAAAAGGAAAAAAGAAAAAAATGGAAAAGAAAAAAAAAAGAAAGATTCAAGTAGAGAAGTATTGCAAAATACAAAATATGAATGAATGTCGTTGAAGACAAGAGAAGATCAACATCAAAAACCTGCAAGGCATAACAAATTTCCCTAGCCATGTTCCGGTCCTTCACATTCTTTCCAAAAGATAAGTTTCGAAAAGCAGTCCCTGACACATTAGAGAAGACAAGACCACCATTGGGACCTAGACCAAGTGTAAAGTCAGGATACTCCATGCAGTATACAAGACCACCATTTATATTGATGTACAAATATCAAATGCAAACAAACAATTATGCAGGCGCAAAAACAGAAAAGAAGCAAAGCAGGATTGTTAAACATGAGGCGTACTGTTAAGAAAAGCCAGGAAGCAACTTCAAACGAATGACCGGAAATCAATGTTAAAGCCAGGAAGCCAGGAAGCAACGTCAAAATAAGAATACAACTTCAAAGAAAAAAAGAAAAAAGAAAAGCATATATCCAATACATATTCTTGTCCTAAAGGCTCAAAACAGACTCAAAACAGAAAAGCATATATCCAATACACTATCATGATTCAAAAATTTCTAAATTCCCTGATTCTTACCAAACAAAAAGAACAACAACCAAAATATAACAACGCAACAACCCACAATCTCATTTCAACACAAAATACAATCAAACAAAATCGATAAGCCAATGCAACTTTAGAAATAAAAAAATGAAGTATCTACCAATCTAAACCAAAACGTACTTCCCAAGTCCAAGGCCTAAGGAAACCAAAAAACAAAACCCACATTCATATTTCAGCTAAAACGAAAATCAAATAATCACCAAAGCCATTAATTACCGACCTGAAAAAGCCAATACAACTTTTTGAATTTAAAAAAAAAAGAAAAGAACACAAAGCCCACATTCACATTTCAATCAGAACAACCATCAAATATCCAGCCATATCCGTAAATGCACCAGAATAATCGAATTCAACCTTAGAGACAAAAAACAAAAAAGCCCAAATCAGCAACAAATGAAATGAATAGAAACCTGATCTGAGGTTGATTAAGATGAAATTGCTCTGTGAACAACGATCTACAGCTAAAGATGATGAAAATAACTGAACAGATTAATATCAAAGTGAACACAGATCTAAAATGGACAGGAGAAATACCTGAAACCCTCTTTGCCGAAGCAAAGAATCTGCTCCCGAAGGTCAAATTCGGGAGGCGGCGTACCGGTGGGTGAGGGTGAGCCGGTGACGATGGGTGGGTGGGTCTGGATTGAGAGAAGTAGCAGATCGAAAAAGAACAAGACGAAGAAGAAGAAAAAGAAGAAGAAGAAGCGAAGAAGCGGCGGTGCCGGTGGGTGAAGGTGAGCCGGAGACGGTGGGTGGGTGGGTCTGGACTGAGAGAAGCGGCGGAGTGCTGGATCGAAAAAGAAGAAGACGAAGAAGAAGAACAAGAAGAACAAGAAGTGAAGAAGCTGCAGTGCCGGTGGGTGAGGGCGAGCCAGTGACGGTGGGTGGGTGGGTCTGGAGTGTGGACTGAGAGACGCGGAGGAGAGAAGCGGCGGAGTGTTGGATCGAAAAACTGAGAGAGAAGAAGAGCGGATCGAGTGAGGCTTTTTTTTTTCTTGGCCGGCTAAATGCCTCTTCACAGAGTGGGGAAGCATTTGTTCGTGTGAGAATTTCAGTAGCAAGCAGAGCAAAAACTAAAAAAAAAAAAAAAAAAAAGGAGCAAGCGGGAATTTGAAAATTTGAAAGAAGCACTTTTTAATACCCGCTCAATCAAAATAACTTTTTTAAAACGCTATTAAATATAAGTAAAATAAGTTTTAACAGCGATTTTTCAAAAAAGCTATAACTAAACGCTATTAAAAGCCATTTTTGTTGTAACGGTGGATGTATCCATTTGAAAGGTAGTGTCGTATACTTTATCTTTCCAACAACACGTCTAACTAAAAATAAATATTATTAATAAAGTGTCATGTCTATTCTTAACCAGGGCATTAGGTACTCTAAAGAAGTATGTTATGAATAAGATTACTTTGATATAATCATAATCATTATAGTGCATCTTGTAGTAATTACAACAATTGTTTGTAAAAGTTACCGATTTATTTGTTATACTGAAGCCAATAATTTATAAGAAATTTTCTTATTCCAAATAAAACGAGTGCTGTCTACAATGTTCTATTAGAGCTAAAAAAAATAATGCAATTATTAAGCTGAATCATACTGAATAAACAGCTTTACAGTATTGCGGCTACCAAACTATAGAGAGAAATTAATAATTTCATTTATGCCTTGAAATCTAAACATTATCATGGCACATTATTTAAAATAGTGTAAATGACATAAATTTTTGATGATGTGGCAAGCTATTTCAATTGACGTGGCATTTTAATTGATGTATCTTGATATTATTGAAAGCATGAAATGACACTGGAGTAAAAGCACATAAGAGTTGACTATCAATTTTACTATTGCAGCTATCAAACTGTGAAATCTAAATATTATCATATTGTGTGAGAAATCATACCAGGACAAATGCCTTTATGTGCTCTTTCTTTAATCTTATCTCTGAGCTCTCATCTTCTGAAATGTCAAGTAAAATATCAAGCATATGTATTATTTTTTATGTGATTCAATGCTGTAAAAAGGCGACGTTTGCCTTTTAAACACAGTGACCTACTTGAACTATATTAATTCATATCCATTTTGGTATTTCAATATAGTTTTTCCGTGCCATAAGATCATCACATAGTGTGTCAACATTGAAACACTATGTGTGCGTTTAAAATTGATTTTTGCTTGTTTTTGAAAACGTTTCTGCATGTTTTTTGAGGCATGAAAATGAAAACGATTTACAAACCGTGTTTGTTTAGTAAATGTTTTGAAAACGAAAATAAAAAACAGTGAGAATGGTTTTTGTGAAGCACATTTTTTGAGGCACGAAAATGAAAACGATCTACAAACCGTGTTTGTTTAGTAAATGTTTTGAAAATGAAAATAAAAAACAATGAGATTGATTTTTGTGAAGGAACTAGAAAACGTTAAAAGTTATTTTTTCTTTTTTGTTTTTGTTTTTATTTTCTAACACTTATCAACAATGTTATAATATATTAATTAATAATTATAACTAAATATAATTTTACTTTTTATTATACTCAAAATAATATTTTAAAAAATTAACTAAATATAATTCTAGAATCAATGCCAAAATAATTCTTAAAATAATCTCATTTTTACTTTTATATTGAAATAAAATCTTTTTAAAAACGTTACTAAAACGCCTTACATTTTTTTTTAAAAGGCATCATTTAAAAGTGTTCCGTACATGTAAAAGGAAGTATAATGAGCCATATAGAATTTCCAGATTTTGATAACTATGTAAAAGGGCGTCGTTTAAAAGTATTCCGTGCCATAACTATCTAAAAAGGAAGTACAGTAAGCCATATAGAATTTCAAGATTTTTCCAACTATGGAAAAAGACGTTGTTTAAAAGTATTCTGTGCCATAAGATCATCACATAGTGCGTCAACATTGAAACACTGTTTAGATGTTTATTTTAAGAGTTCATCTTTAATTTTGAATTATTATTTTTAATTCTTTATAATATTTTTTTCTTAAAAAAATTTAAATTTTAAAAATTAAAATCATGAATCATGATTCTAAATCTATCTACCAAATGTCCCGTACATTTTTTTGTTTAACCCACGCGACCACAAAAGTCATTAGTCCTTTATTCCTACAATGTGATTTGATATCATTAAAAAGCAAAATAAAAATCAAACAGCTCTTCGAATATATAACTTGATATTTACAAATGGACGAGTTTTTAATTGTTATGTTTTTATTATAGTTACCTATTAAAATTCAATCTCATTAATTGTCATAAATTTTTTTTATCAACTATCTAATTAATTACAAACATCATATCAATATCTTACAGCTAATATAATGATACCCATTATAATACTAGCCATCTACTCAGAGGCACCTAAATGAAAGAATTATATTTTACGGGATAAATTTCAATAATAGCACTCCTAAATAAAATATTATTATTTTTACCACCACTTTTATGTACTTCACAGTTAGCATCGCCATGTCAACAGTGTGAGGGTAAAATGACTTCTATGACACTTAGGTCAAAATTATCATTTAAAAGCACATAATCTCCCAACTCTCTTATGCTCATTCTCTCTCTCTACCCCCCATTTTCGGCTCTCTCTCTCTCTCTCTCAAGTTTGGCCTCTTTTCCCTACCCCTTCATTTCCTCATCGACAATACTCCGGTTGTGCACCATATCAAGGTAGGTACATAATTTTTTTTGTTTTTCTTTTGTTTTTGTCTTTTTAAATTAATTTTTCAGGATACTTAGTATATAGAACTCGAAAAAAATGACTGGGTTAAACTTAATGTGATAGGAATTAAAAATATCCTTCGTCAATTTGAGATTTTGAATGGTTTATAATTGATATGTAAATTGATTGTAACGACCAACACGTCAAAGACATAGTTAACCTTGAGAGTCATAGTATTATGACTCATAGTGTTATATATCCGGTCATAATACTATGACCGGTTAGTCATAACAGTATGAGTCATTGTCTATGAATCAAATTATAACAATATGAGTCAAAATAGCCGGTCATAGTTCGGTCATAGTATTATGACCGGCCATAAGACAATCATGGTGATATGACCGGCCGGTCATAATATTATGACTAACTATTTCAATGACCCATAGGCATACTATGACTGCCTTATGACCGACCATTACATAGTGTTATGACTGACCATTTCTAATGACTCGATGACGACTAGGAGTAATTGCATGTTGATTAACAATTATTGTTTTTGAAATTATTTATGAATGGCTGCTGGATTGAATGTCTTCATCAAGTACAATGGACATTGAGACCGTGCTTCGAGATACGTTGTTTGTGAAATGAAGGGGATATTGGTCCCCAACAACACAACTTATATTGATCTTATAGATTTGGTGAGAAATGTGCTTAGGATTCGGCCACAAGGAAAAAGTTTATCCATAAGATATGTTGTTGAAGATGGGAAAGCTCCTGTGAAGATATCATCTGACTATGATGTCCTCATTTGGAACCATTCTTATGAACTGCAGTGTAAGACCCTGCCGTAGTATTCCCATGGTTTCTTCATAGTTAACAGTATGGTTTTATTTTACTGTTCTTGATGTCCTCATCTGGAACCATTCTCATGAACTACAATAATACACAACATCAATGTTGTTAGTAATTGTATAAAGGCAAACAAAAAAAAGAGCACACCTTATGGCCGGTCATACTAATATGACCGGTAGGTCATACTGTTATGACCGACTACAATGTTGTTAGAAATTGTATAAAACGCGTTCCACCACTATAACTGCCTTATGGACCGGCGGTCATAATACCATGACTGCTCATAATATTATTCGGTCATAGTGGAGTCATAATACTATGACCACCCTAAGGCTGAGTCAGAGACCAAAAAAGGAGCACAATGACAATCCAATGACAATAAAAAACTTCAAATAACTGACCTTCTTAATATCTGCTTTAACTTCCTCCTCTTCCACCTGTGCACTAATCAATGACATTTCTTCCTCCAAAGCCTTTTTTTTTCTTCTAAGATGATAAAAAATGGTAAAAAAATAATAAATACAAAAAAAAAACAAGAAAAGCAAACAAAGTTGTTAACCAAATTACTATGACTGGCACACTAAGAGTCTGACCATTGTGTGGTCATAATACTGACCGGAGGTCATAATTCTAGGACTGTCCATCATGTAGGCTCACTCATAGTATTATGCCTGATGGCCGGTCATAGCATTATGACTGGTCGGTAATTGTATTATGACCGGTCATAAGGCAGTCATAGAGTGCGGTCACAGTACTATGATTGATGGTCATAATGCTATGACTGCAGGCTCATCAGTCAGGCAGTCACACTATGAGCCTGCCTGCTTGATGGGCAGTCATATCATTATGATTGTTGGTCATAGTACTATGACCACACGCTGTGCCTGTCTTATGACCGGTCATAATACAATTACTGACCGGTCATAATGCTATGATCGGCTATCAGGCAGAGTTACAGACCAAATAAGAAGCACAATGACAATCCAATGACAATAAAAAACTTCAAATAACTGACGTTATATCCTTTTATCTCCTCCTCTAAAGCCTTTCTTTTCTTCTAAGATGATAAAAAATGGTAAACCAAAAAAAACAATAAATACCTAAGAAAAAAAAACAAATAAACAAGAAAAGCCAACAAAGTTTTCACCTTTATCTCGAAATCCGCCATTGACCTCATATGTTTCGTGGTTGATTTCTCTCGTGAAGAATGTTAGGAGGGTGAGGTTTCCTCGGTTCATGCTTCTGGGTTAGGCGTTGATTTCTCCGGCGAAGGTTCGTGGGTTCTCCGACGAAGGTTCGTGGCTTCTCATTGCGTGCTTTTGGGTTCGTGGGTTCTCACTGCTTGGGTTCTTGCTGTCGTGGGTTTGTCGGTGCTCAAGGTAGTAGACGGTGGTGGTCATTGGGGTTTCTTTGTCTCTGTGCATACTCGCGTTATTCTTCTCTCTTCTTTGAATATTTGGATTTTATAAGGCTTCAAAATATATTCAATGCTTCAAAAATGAAATGGGGCACAATTGTCATTTTAATTCAAGTAAAAGCAGTCTGGTCCCACTTTTACTGACATGGCAATGCAGATTATGAAAGTACACAAAAGTGGTGCTAAAAATAATAATATTTTATTCAGAAGTGTTATTATTGAAATTTACCCTATTTTATATCGATTTTGGTATTTTTATATATAAGCTCTAATAGTAATGTTTGTTTCGAATGAATGAAATTTACGTTTCCTTTAGAGAAAACTTAAAAAAAAATGTCATTCTAAGAGCAAAATGTTAGCATATATCTCAATAAAAATAACAAAAAATTATAAAAAGCCGTAACTTCAATGTACTCAGAAACTGGCCATTTGGCCATTTCTTAAAATCAGTCTCATGAATAGGCCAGTATGTGCCAAATTTTAAATTAATTATAAAAATTTCTCTTAAATTATACCTCTTGTAATATTTTATCTCCAATCTTTAGAACGCAACATCTGTTCTTTATGAACAATGAAATGTAAACAAAAAACGTCCCCTAAGTTTTTTTAAACAGAAATTGACATTTAATTTATTATTTTGAGGTATTTTAATAGCTCTACGTCAAAATTTAGTTTAAATTTAAAACTAATTTAAATTTAAATTTTTAATTATGACATGTTCATTATTGATTGAATATAAGTTAAAAATTTTATAAATCTTTTTAAGTAAAATAAAAAAATTTATGAGGTTTTTTTTTATATTTAAGTTAATTTAAATATAAATTAAATTTTAAACTATTAAATTTTTAAAACACTCTCAAAATAGTAAATTAAATGTTAATTTTAATTAGAAACCTAACTGAAGGGATTATTTTGTTAACATTTCATTATTTAAGAAAAAATGATTATTATATTTTAAGATAAGGGTAGATGTTACACGGAGTATAATTCAAAAAGAACTTTTGTAATTAATGTCAAAATTTTTTTCCAATGGTTATAGGCCGTTTAGTAGTAAATGGCGAGTCAAACGATGAGAAGGGCCGGCGATGACCAAAAAACCATTAGTAAGCGCCCAACAAATAGCGGAATGGTGGGGCCGGTAGGTATGTACAAGGTAGATGAAGAAAAGTAGAAGACCCCAGCAGCGAAGAGTAAAAAGAGGGGGGAAATAAAAACAAGGAAAAGGTGAAGAGAGCAAAAAGTATTGGTCAGGTTTAGAATTAATCCCGTTTTTATTTTTCACATTGTTTAAGAAAAAAATAAAAATATTTTTAAAACGGTGTTTGGCGTAATAAAGACAAAAAATAAAAATGAAAATGATTTTTTTGGTTTAGTATAAAATGAGAGAAAAATGAAAAATGACTTTTAGTCGTTTTTCATTTTTTATTTTCGTTTTCTCCTCTCTCGAGTAGAGAGAGAGAGACATTAATGAGTTTTTTTATACTGAAAATAATCTCTTGATAAAACTAACAAATGCATTTTCAAAAATAATTTATGTCTGAGATTGAGAACGTTGACTACAACAATAAAGGCCATTTGCGATGACATTTTTTGCGACGACAAATGTCATTGCAAATAATACAATATTTGCAACAACATGTCGTCGCAATTACTTCCTGTTAAATAAAATAACCATGTCGTCGCTAATAACTTCAATGTCGTCGCAAATAATTTTGGAGCGCAAATTTCAATGGCGCGGATTTTTGCCGCCAAGGTAATCCATTTTTTGCGACAACAAGTCGTCGCAAATAATAAGATATTTGTGACGACAAATGTCGTTGCAAATAGTTTCATGTTATTTACGACGACATTTTCTCTTTGTCGTCGCAAATAATCTTTTTAAGATTCACCAAAGCGGGAAAAATGATTATTTGCGACGACATTTTAAATTTATTTGCGACGATAATGTCATCGCAAATAAGTCTGATCTAATATACCCTATCTTCTTCCTCTTCATTTTCCCCTGATGCTTTCTCTCTCTCTCCTGCTAAGTCTCTCTCTTTGCCTCTTCTTCCTCTCGCCTCCGCCGCCGCCTGTCGCCACCGGCCCTCTTCTCTGTCTCTTCCCTTCCCTTTTTCTTCCCTTCCCTTCTCTTTTCTTCCCCTCTCCGGCCGCCGCCGCCGCTCCCGCCGCTCCCGCCGCCCCGCCCCCACCACTCCTCTCTCCTATTCTCTCTCTCTCTTCCCTTCTCTCCCTTCTCCCCCTCTCCAGCCGCCGCCGCCGGCCGGATTCTGCCGCCGCCCCGCCGAATCATCCGTCGCTGCGTCACCGTTCGACGTTTACCGGTATGTTTTACACACTCCGGTAACTTTTTTAATGTTTTTATGTGTTTTGTTGAGTTGTTTATAAAGTGTTCATAAAAATGTCTGAATGAAGTTTCTAAACATTTACTATGAGGCTGTGTAAATGTTAGTTTATGAAAATAATTTAGAATTATTTTTGAACTAGTGGTTAATTTATTAATTTACATTATTTGTTAACATAATGATTTAATGCCGAGGAATGAATTTTTTTTGTGTATTTAAATATGTTACTCTAGATGTTAATAAAATGTTGATTTCGGTCACGTTAAATTATGTTCGATGTTTTAATTTGATGTAGGCGTTTGATTTTTCGCCTTTGTCGCTGTTTGCCCGGTTCCTTCGACGTAGTCCCGCTATTTTCAGCCCCCATTTAGTGGGTTTGAACTTTGTAAGCTTTTTATATTTTTTGTACTTTTAGTTTAAAATTGTTGGAGTTTTTAGTTGTATGAATTCGGGATTATGATTTTGATATTTGAACTATGATTTTCTTATATTGTTGTAATTTAGTATATGTTTGTGATTCTTATTTTGGGTGGCACATCTTGTAACTATGGTATGCCGAAATCTTTTAAAGTTGTCTTTCTGCAGGTTTAGATTTTTGGATCATAAGAAAAATAAGTCGTTATGTTGCCGAAATTTAGTTATAAAATGAGAATTTTAATAAGTTCATTAACAAACTTTAATGAATAAAATTTAATTGTGTTAATAAAGAGTAAAATTAGAATTAATTAAACACATTAATAAATTATTATGTTTGTTGTTGTGTATAGTTGAAATGCCGATTGACAAAAGTTGGATTTATTTGAGGAATTGATTGTCGGATCAATATATGAATGGGTTATCTGTTTTTATTGAGGTCGCCAAAAATTACGAAACTTCAAGTGGCCATATCAGCTGTCCTTGGCCATATCAGGTGAAGGTGTTAGAGTTGATGGCTAAATTACAGCCCAACATCCAATTACCTACGATTGATCGTCCATAACCACTTGACCTAGACGCTCCTTTGCCTCCTTCAGATGATGATGGTCCTGATGGTGATTCAGATGCTGACAATGCTGCAAACTTCGACGATTAGTTCCGTTATATGTACTTTTTTATTTTTCACTTTCTTTAGACTTTTATATTTTTTTGAACATTATATACAGGAATTGCCGGCTTTAGCGACGATTTCTTATTGACGACATATGTCGTTACTAAAAGTGATCTACAGCGACGACATGTTGTCGCTAAAAATCCAGTAAAGAAGACTCTGAATTTAATTCAATCAGTTAGTTGAAGGTTTAAAAAATTGATGAATTTGTCCTCTTTATATGCTTTGCATATGCTTTTCCATTCAAAAGTAGCATATTTCAAAGTTCGGGAGTGAATTTTGAAATATATATATATAT
>NW_010367622.1:3137371-3163916 GCF_000414095.1 Morus notabilis
TATATATATATATATATATATATATATATATATAGGGTGAGAGCATGTACGTTTCAAAGTTCGATGGCATGTTGACACAAGTGGCAAAATTATTGGGGACTCCATCTTTTTCTTTTTTTGGTGATATGGTGTATTGCCTATTGTTGCGTGATTTGTGCTCGGAAGTGCACGAGTCGCCTCAAGTAATAAAGTGTATGAATAAGAGTGTCGATTTCATGAAAAATGTATTTAGTTTTCGTTAAGTACCGAAAGTGATTGGCTCTAAGATTATTTGAACAACCGGAATAAACAACGAAATAAAGAAAGTAATAAAGATAACTAAGCAAACAAAATAAAGTAACGAAAATAAGTAATGGAAATTCTAGAGCATCAATTTTACCACAATTAATCCATGCTAATTTATACTTAAGTGAATCTCCTAATTCATTAATCAAGGGTTTGGAATTAACCTTATTATCTTTCTCGAGCGTCGAATGAAATAATATGCATAAATATTCGAGTCAATATCTCTATCTAACCCGCATACTTACACATTCATTAAGTTTATCCCTTAAATTGAAAATCAAATGTCAATCGCCTTTCGACCTCACAACCATCGAAATCCTAGTTGATAATCAAGGACCTGATCGCCTCTCAGTCTCACAATATCCTAGACTCTCAACGAGCATCTAAGTGTCGATCTGCTCTCAGACTCAAAACAACCTAAACTATGTTTCCCTAAACCTATATTCGAACAAAATCTCCCGAGTATTAAACCCAAATATCAAATTGACTAATCCATTTTCCAATTAAATTAGAGGCATTATTACAAGAGAAACACAAATGAATCATAAAAAGCACTTAAAATAAATGGACACTTCATAGTTAAGAAAAACTAAAGCTCTAGAGAAACAACTACTTCATAACTAATATTAAACAAATTAATATCAAGGGTTTTACTGTTTACAAATCATAAAAAATAAAAAGATGAGAATAGGACTGAAAAACCCATTTGTGAAGTTGTAACAAGCTCCAAGTTCTTCTTTCTTCTCCTCCTCTCATTCTTCTTGATCTCCAAATGTTTTCTCTCTTGATTATTTATTGAAAATAAAACCTAGATCTAACACTAAAAATTAAAATCATAAACAAAAAATAAACCAAAATATATTTTTGTATTTTTTTTCTTCACTCTCCAAAATGGCTTAGAAAAGCCTTATTAATTCTTTCATCTCTTCTTTGGGTTCCTTGGCTACTGTGCTAAAAGTGAGCAAAAAGGGTTCTGGTTCATGTCTCTGAAAGCTCTTGAAATCCCTTAATGAAAACCTCCCATTTCCCCTTGATTCACGCACAAGAGGGAGAGGCTTGGGGCTGGTTAATGGTGGACACGTGGCGACGATTGGCTGGGCAAGCTGTGGAAGTGGGAGACTAGGAAGACATGTGGGGCTCTGCGAATGAGCGAAAATAAAATAATTGATTTGGAAGGAAACTAAAATAGAAATTACTAAAATTAAACTAAATAAACTAAAATAAAATAAAACAATTCTAATGAAAATCTAAATTAAAATAAAACTAAATCCAATTAAATAAAACAAAGAAAGTCAAATAAAACTAAAATGAAAATTAACTTAATTAGAATTCAAAATAAAGTAAAATAAAATAAAATAAGTTAAAAATCTAAAAAATTAATCACTTTAAATGTAAAATAGTGAAATAACTCTATTTTTAATAGAGTTATCAAATATAGAAAGAATAACAATACTTTTGTGAGGATTGTCTCTAAGTTAATCGTGGTTAAAAATGGCGCAACAGCAAAGCAGCGATATAGTTTTGCATGGCAAACAGTAGGCGTGGCGCTGCAGCGCCGATTCTTGGCGCCGTAGCGCCTAATTGGTGAAGTTTGCGTTCATTAATAGAATGAGCGTTGATCTGGTAGCGCTATAGCACTGTAGGCCACATGGAGTAGCGCCGCAGGCTACATGGAGTAGCGCCGCGACACTGGTCGAGTGGCGCGACCAGTGTCGCGGCGGCGTTGGTGTGAAATTAGGAAAACTGAAACTGTTAGTTTTGGCCAAAATTTCCATTTTTTGATTTGGAAAACTTACCAATCAACTTTGTGACAACACAAAGGGCTTTGGAGGTTATTTAAGGGCTAGGAAACATAGAGAAACATATTAGAGAATCAACTTTTGAATTGGGATTATGAGAGAATAATTGTATTGAAGAGAGAACAAGTGAGAGAGTGAGAGAGAATTGAGAGAGGATTCTTAGAGAGTACTCTTGTATCATTATTGTAATCACTTGTGATTAATCATAATAGACGAAAACACCATATTACATGACATAGGATCTCACATTGAGATCTGAACCTAGATAAAATTTCATGTGTCGTTATTCTTCTCCTTTTTTCATTATGTATTTTCCACATTTATTTTGATTTCAGATTATTTGTTTGATTGTTTTTTTGTTTTTTTTTTTTTTGCAAACCGTTGACTTGTGCACTTAAAACCGTGGGTTCATCACACTTTTCTGATAACCCTGCTATATTTGGCATGCATCAACATGAATAGGTCACAAGATTCTTCATTCTACACAAAATGACGTGATCATCAATGTTCAAAGAAATTCCTGTAAAGAGCATCCACAATCTAAAATGGAAATATGATTTCTTAAGAACTTGAGTTTCCATCTTAAAAGTTTAACTTATTAAGTGAGATGATCTAATGCGCTATAAAATATTGGCAGTGGAGAGAGCCTAGAAATTGGGACACAAATTAAGGGATGAGCCCTTGGGAGGGTGAGCCCAGGTCCCTCTTGCATGTCAATTACAGGTCCATCTTTCCCGTCGACCTTCCACTCAAAGCACTGAATCATCGCGGCAAGGCTCGTTGTAACAAAACGCAACGCGAGGGACGCCCCGGGGCATACTCTTCGTCCGCTCCCAAACGGCAAAAGATGGAAATTCTGTCCTCTAACATCCAATTGGTTCTTTAAAGTTCCTTCTTCACTAAGAAACCTCTCTGGGTTGAACTCAAGTGGGTCTTCCCAATGCTTTGGATCCCTTCCAATGGCCCAAAGATTAACATACAGCTGGGTCTTGGCTGGAATTTCGTAGCCATTAATCGTGCATTTTTCGGATGATTCTCGAGGTAGCAACGGCGCAGCAGGGTGAAGCCTCAGTGTCTCCGTTACTATGGCTTGGATGTAAGGAAGGTTGACAATATCAGACTCTTCTACTAGTCTGGTTTTTCCAACTACAGAATCAATCTCTTCCCTTGCTTTGGCCATGATATTTGGGTGGTTCATTAGCTCTGCCAGTGCCCATTCTATGGTAATGGCAGAAGTATCTGTCCCAGCTACAAATACTTCCTGAAAACAAGAAAATATGTTTCATTAATTGAATCACCATATAAATCTCATGTATTTACACAAGTGATAACTTTATCATATGTATTTGTTAGAAAAATATGGACAATACAAAAAAGAACAACAATAATTTATGAAAAAAATAAAATAACTAAATTGTTACAAACTAATTCAACCTTTCTACTAAACTCAGAAATGAAATTGCAAGGGTGTCGACGCATGTGAATCACGCTTTCTTTAAAACAGATTCATCCCCTCCGGCGAGTGCTTGAGGCAACGTTGGACGTCCGTCTTCCAGGATACAACGACAACGACGGTAGCTCGAAGCACTATCGGAACCGTCCGACGAACTAGAACTCGGACCTTCCCTCTATCACCAAGACTGAACTACAAAAATAGATGCACAAAGAGCTCAGAAAGAGAGAGCCAAGAGAAAGGAGAAGAGATTTCGGAATGAGTGTCCTCTTCCTTCATGTGGAGACCCTTTATATAGGCTCTTGAGAAGGAGGTTTCAGAAATAAGCAATTATGGTGTTTTAAGACACATAATAATATGCATTGTAATGGAGCAAAACGTTTGATTTCCCATGATGAATATGGCCACACATTGCTTATAGGTTCGTGGAAAAACTGATGCAATAACCAGCCTTTAACTTCACATTTAAGGTCGGTATTAAGCACACCATTATGCCCCTTTTAATCACCATTATGCTCAATTTACCAGCCATCAAGCACAGCATTAAGGTTAGGGCAAAAGGCTTGAAAAGTCTTGACTGAATCAAAAATAAAAATTGCAAAAATAAGCTCGCACGGAGCAGGTTTTCCGGTCTGACATTCGTGTCCACAGGTCGCGGGCGCACACATGGCGCCCCAAACCCGTTGGGACCATGATTCGCACCCCCCCTGTGCATGAGAGAGCCTCTTTGGTATACATGCTTACCTAGGCTTCAAAGCGCAATCACTTATAAACACCACCATGGCTCCATTCCTAACCAATGTGGGATTTTTCAATTTTCCAAACCAACTTAACCATTAAAAGTTGCATTCTTAGAGCATAAATTTCTCATTCACCCGATATCCATTTTGAGCGTATGAATATCCGATCGCGATCTCCTTACGACGGAGAACGCAAATCCGTCGTGACCCATCCCAAAAACCTATTAGGTCCCATTCGAATATGGGCCTCAAAATGGCCCTTTAAAATGGCTTAACAAGCCATTTTTCCAACAATCCTCCACATGAATGAAAAATTGACTGACGATGAGAAAACACAGACTCAACACGGTGATAGAGTTCTACAGTCGACACCTGCAAAGGATAAGTAGGCGTTAACCCTTGAACCTTCCCTCGTGAGAATACATTAACGTTACTGGCTAACCAGTAGACGCGATGTCCTTGAACTGTTCTGCCTTTGTGTAAACGTTAATATACCTCACACAGACATCTTTTTGATACAGTTCTGTGCTCATGGTTATGTTCATTTTGGCCATGAACATCTACGTGGTTCTGCAAGAGTTTCTGAAGAATTGAGCCCTCACAATTCTCCTTTGAAGCGACCCCACTTCTCTCTCACATAGATGATTTCTTAATGAAGAGTAACTCGTATTACTCCGCTTGGATTCCTGACGTATCTGACGCATAAGAATCATTAAAAACTGATATTTAAGCTCTTCTCATGCGGGTTTCACTGTTATCATCATAGGAATTGGCTGGGGTTACCCCCACAGTGAACTCAGCTGGTCTAAACAATTTAGTTGTCCCATTGAACCTAGATCTTGGGATCTCCAGTCAGCTAGGTTGGGTTTCCATTGCTTCAACCTATTTATTTCATGGGCTTTAGTCCCATTCCCCTTGATGTCTTTTCAACTTGATCTCTATTCAGTCCTTTGGTCAGCGGATCCGCAATATTATCTTTCGACCTTATATACTCAATGACTATGACTCCTGTTGAGATCAGTTGTCTAATGGTATTATGTCGACGACGTATATGTCTAGACTTACCATTATACATCATATTGTGTGCCCTATCAATAGCTGATTGGCTATCACTGTGTATGTAAATTATAGGTACAGGTTTTGGCCAATCAGGAATGTCCTCTAAGAAATATCTAAGCCATTCAGCTTCTTCACCACTTTTATCCAAAGCGATGAACTCAGCTTTCATTGTGGATCTGGTTATTACCCTTTGCTTAGAGGATTTCCATGAAATAGCTGCACCACTCAAGGTGAATACATATCCACTGGTAGCCTTAGAATCCTGTGTATCGGATATCCAACTTGCATCAGAGTATCCTTCTAAAATAGTAGGTTCTCTTGTGTAATGCAGTCCATAATTATGAGTATATCTTAATTACCTCAGTACTCTCACAATTGCTTTCCAGTGGTCATCTCCTGGGTTACTCGTAAATCTGCTTAACCTACTTACAGTGAAGGCAATATGTGGTCTTGTACAGCTTATTAAGTACATCAGACTGCCTATCACTCTAGCATACTCCACCTGGGATATGCTTTCTCCTCTATTTTTGGACAGATGTTAAATAATATCAATAGGAGTTCTGGCTATACCAGAATCATTTTTATAAAACTTATCAAGTATCTTGTCCACGTAATGTAACTGAGTTAATATGAGACCATCAGTCACCCTTTTGCTTTTGATCCCCAAAATCACATCAGCTGGTCCCATATCTTTCATGTCAAACCTTGAGTTTAACATGTGTTTGGTAGATTTGACCATCCGATCACTGCTACCTACAATTATTATGTTGTCTACATACATATAAAGAATGACATAACCGTCTTCTGTATTCTTGACATAAACACATTTGTCACACTCGTTGATTTTGAATCCATTTGACATCATAACATTGTCAAATTTCTTATGCCATTATTTTGGTGCTTGTTTCAGTCCGTACAAAGAGTTCACCAATTTGCAGAATTTCTTCACTTGTCCTGGAGCTACACAACCCTCAGGTTGTTCCATGTAGATTTCTTCTTCCAGATCTCCATTTAGAAAGGCTGTCCTCACATCCATTTGATGGACTTCAAGATTTCACAATGCAAGAATCGCTAGTATCATCCTTATAGATGTTATTCTCGTCACAGGAGAATACGTGTCAAAGTAATCAATGCCTTCTCGTTGTCTATAACCTTTTATTACTAGTCTGGCCTTATACTTGTCAATTGTTCCATCTATCTTCATTTTTCGTTTAAAAATCCATTTAGAACCTAGTAGTTTATTTCCTAGCGGAAGGTCTACAAGTTCCCAAGTATGATTTTGTAGGATGGAATCTATCTCACTCTTTATGACTTCGTTCCATAGAGGACCCTCAGTTGAGCTCACAGCTTCTTTATGACCCTCAATTGAGCTCACAGCTTCTTTATACGTTTGAGGTTCAACCTCTAGCATATAGGTTAGAAAATCTGGTCCGAAAAACTTTTCTATCCTTGCCTTCTTGCTTCGTCTAGGCTCTTCCTCTGTTTCCACATTTCCATCATTTTCAGAATTTTGACTACAATCTTCTATGATTGTCTCAAAACTTCATTTTGATGAACTTGGCTTATCTTCCTTAGTCTTACATGGATATACATGCTCAAAGAATGATGCATTCCTAGAATCTATTATCGTGTTCTTGTGTATGTCAGGGTTTTTAGATTCATGCACAAGGAACTTATATGCGGTACTATTATGAGCATGCCCAATGAAGATGCAATCAACCGTTTTCGGACTTATCTTCATCTTCTTTGGTGTTGGAGCCATTACCTTGGCCAAACACCCCCACACTTTCAAGTATTTGTAGGAAGGTTTCCTTCCTTTCCACAATTCATAGGGGGTTTTATCGACTTTCTTACGCGAAACCTTATTTAAAAGGTAATTAGCTGAAAAAAGGCTTCCCCCCACATGTTCTATGGGAACCCAGAACTTATTAACATTGTATTCATCATATCTTTTAAGGTACAATTTTTTCGTTTAGCAATGCCATTTGATTGGGGAGAATACGGAGGTGTGACTTCATAAATAATTCCATGTTGTGCACAAAGCGCACTAAATGGTTCGACATATTCACCACCTCGGTCACTTCTTACCATCTTAATCTTTTTATTAAGTTGGTTTTCAACTTCTCGCTTGTAGAGAGTAAATTTCTCTACAGTTTCATCTTTGCTTTTTAGCAAATATACATAGCAATACTTTGTGCTATCATCAATGAAAGTGATAAAATACTTATTACCACCTCTAGTTTGAACAAACTTTAAGTCACAAACATCACTATGTATTAGATCAAGTGGCTCAGTATTCCTTTCTATCATTTGGAATGATGACCTTGTTAGTTCTGCCTCTACACAAGTTTCACATTTACGTTTTGAATCAATATGAAATGCGGGAATGTGATCTAAGTTAATTAATCTATGCAAGGTATCATAATTAGCATGTCCTAATCTGCCATGCCATAAGTTAGAAGAAACTCAAGCATATAAACGGAAGATTCTTTCTTCTTTTTCATTTTCTTGGGTTTTACAACTATGGCATTCATTTTCCACATGCCATTCTTTACATAACCCTTCCCTACATACATTCCCATTTTAGACAAAACTATCTTATCGACTTCAAATACCATCTTGAAGCCGTGCATGCTCAGCATTGTCCTGGATATGAGATTCTTCCGGATGTCGAGCACATAAAGTACATTGTGGAGCTTCACTTCCTTGCCCGAGGTCATCTTCAAGAACACTGTTCCTTGGCCCTTGATCACAGAAGTTGCAGAATTGCCCATGAAAAGCTTCTCTCCAGTTTCCAACGGAACTAGATCAGTAAACTCAGCCCGGTCACATCAAATGTGTCCTGTAGCCCCAGTATCGAGCCACCACTCATTTGGATTGGAGTCGACCAAGTTACTTCAAAGACCACAGCAGAAAAACTGATGTCAAACACTTCTTTGGAAATAGTGTCCACAACATTGGCCTCCTTATCCTTGTTTCATTTTGGCAGCCTGCAGTCCGCCGATTTGTGCCCAACCTTATTGCAATTGAAGCACTTCCCTTGGAATTTCTTCTTGACAATTCCTCCCTTTGGTCCCAACTTGGATCCAGGCTTTCCTTTCTTTTCGGAGCTATCATGCTCCACGACATTAGCCTTAGCAGAGTTTATGGTTACATTAGAGAATTTCTTCTCAGTCCGCCTATTGTCTTCTTCAACGTGAAGCCTGACAACTAATTGCTCAACGGTCATCTCTTTCCTCTTGTGCATCAGATAGCTCTTGAACTCCTTCCAGGAGGGGGGTAGCTTATCAACTAGCGCAGCTACCTAGAAGGATTCACTAATAGCCATTCCCTCAACATGTATCTCGTGAATTATCAATTGGCGCTCTTGAACTTGACTAATGACAGTCTTCGAGTCCACCCTATTGTAATTCAGGAATTGGCCTACTAAGAACTTCTTAGCACCTGCGTCCTCGGACTTGTATTTCTGGTCCAAATATTCCTATAAATCCTGAGCTGTTTTCTTTGAGCTATAGTTCCGACACAGAAAATCAGAATGGTTCCATGCATCAACCGCGTAGAATGCTTAAGCATCTACTTCATCCTCTCTAACAGTAGGAAGATCCTCTTTTAAGAATCTCACAAGATTCAATGTTGTCAGATGAAACAACATTTTTTGTTGCCAAGTCTTAAAATTCAGCCCACTGAATTTATCAGGCTTTTCATTGTGGTTCACAGGAACCGAGACTAGCGAAGGACGCGTCGAGGTCAAAGCGGGGGTTGGGACTGAGACAAACGTTTATCCTATAGGTGACGGCTCAGGCGTCATAGTGTTGCTTCCAGTAGGAATAACCATGTTCATGTTATCAGCCATTTCTTCAAAACAAAATTTCCAAGTTAGTAAGGAAATTGACAAAAAATTTCCAACAACAAAAAACGTTTTTTTTTTCCTTTTCCTCCTGCAAAGTCCGCCTTTGTATAAATCCAACTCTGTTTTAAGATTGTTAGAAAAATATGGACAATACAAAGAAGAACAACAATAATTTATGGAAAAAACAAAATAACGAAATCGTTACAAACTAATTCAACCTTTCTACCAAACTCGGAAATGGAATTGCAAGGGTGTCGAGACACATGAATCACGCTTTCGTTAAAACAGATTCGTCCCCTCCGGTGAGTGCTTGCAACGTTGGACGTCCGTCTCCCAGGATACAACGACAACGACGGTAGCTTAAAGCACTATCGGAACCATCTGGCGAACTAGAACTTGGACCTTCCCTCTATCACCAAGACTGAACTACAAAAATAGATGCACAAAGAGCTCGAAAAGAGAGAGCCAAGAGAAAGGAGAAGAGATTTCGGAATGAGTGTCCTCTTCCTTCATGTGGAGACCCTTTATATATGCTATTGAGAAAGAGGTTTCATAAACAAGCAATTATGGTGTTTTAAGACACACAATAATCTGCATTGTAATGGAGCAAAACATTTGATTTCCCATGATGAATCTGGCCACACTTTGCTTATAGGTTTGTGGAAAAACTGATGCAATAACCAGTCTTTAACTTCACATTTAAGGTCGGTATTAAGTACACCATTGTGCCCCTTTTAATCACCATTATGCTCAATTTACCAGCCATTAAGCACAACATTAAGGTTAGGGCAAACGGCTGGAAAAGTCTTGACTGAATCAAAAATAAAAATTACAAAAATAAGCTCGCACGGAGCGGGTTTTCCAGTCCGGCATTCGTATCCGCAGGTCGCGGGCGCACACATTGGGTCCCAAACCCGCTGGGACCGTGATTCGTACCCCCCCTGCGCGTGAGAGAGTCTCTTTGGTAAACACCACCATGGCTCCATTCCTAGCCAATGTGGGATTTTGCAATTTTCCAAACCAACTTAACCATTACAAGTTGCATTCTTAGAGCATAAATTTCTCATTCACCTGATATCCATTTTGAGAATATCCGAATTCGATCTCCTTGCGACGGAGAACACAAAGCCATCCTGATCCGTCCCAAAAACCTATTAGACCCCATTCAAATATGGACCTTAAAATGGGCCTTTAAAATAGTTTAACAAGCCATTTTTCCAACAGTATTAATGTCTAGATTTATACAATCATTATGAAAAAGTAAGAGGCCTGTAGACATTGAACTAGCAAATCTTGTATCCCAAGCAATAAAGAAGTCAATGATATATAGAAACAGAATGCAAATATGGTGCAGATTATTTGCAATAGCCCAAGATCAATAATTGACTAAGTGAAAAAAAAAAAAATATTCTTCAAAGAGATTGAGTTAATTACATGTGCCTTTAATCAAATCAGGAGATACTCAAACCGTGATACATACATCAAAATGAACCAGATAACAAATTACTATCTAATTAGAAGTAATTAAATTAATGCACCAATTATGACATCCACGATACAACAATTAATCTCAATAAATGAAATTACTAAGAGCCATATAAAACATTATTCATAAATAAATAGTCTTGTCTCCTAAGCTAAGAAAATTATGATCACAAATGTTGTAATTTACTCTTGAACTTTCCTATCAGAAAATTAAATTCCATTCATATAACTAGTAATATATATATATAGATATATAAATGCTGTGTCTGAATTTCATACCAGGACAAATGCCTTTATGTTCTCTCTTGTCAATCTGACCTCTGAGCTCTCATCTTCCAATATTTCAAGCAAAATACCAAGTACATCCTTATACTTTCCCTTCTCCTCCACCTTCGTAATTGCCTCTTGATGCTCTTCTATAATCTTCTCCATCATTTTATCAAACTTCTCATGAATTTCCTTACTCTTCTTCCAATACCCTTGCAAATCTAGCTTCCTACACAACCAAATGTAATCCGAAAAATTGAACTTGCCAAGGAGCTCCGCCGTCTCGTTCACCGCCTTCCTGATCTCGTCGCCCTCCTCATCGTTCTCTGCGCACCTCTTGCTCATGATCATCCGCGAAAAGACATTGTTAGTCAGCTTTGTAAGTTCTCCACCAACCTCAACTGCCTCTTTCTCATTAGCCCTTTCGAGAATCAGCTTCAGAAGCCGCCTTAGCTCGTCGCTCCTTATCGGAAGGAGTTGGTCGAGTGTTTGTCCGCCGAGAAGCCTGGACATGGAAAGCTTCTTCATGAACTTCCAGTAAGGTCCAAACTCAGCAAAGACGAAATCAGACCAGGGGTAAGAAAGGTAATTCAGAACACTCCGATTAGGCCGGTTCAAGAACGAGGTTTCTTGAGTCTTAAGGAACTCTTTCGCCATTTCGGGTGAGGAAACAACCACGCAAGGGACAGAGCCAAGGAAGAGATGAATTAAGGGTCCGTAGCGGTTGGAGATTTTGTGGAAAGCTTGGTGGGGTAATCGATCGACGAGGTGAAGGTGTCCGATGATCGGAAGGGCTGGCGGGCTCGGCGGAAGGCGAGCTGTGGTCCGAGTTTTGGTGAGTATGGCTCGGACCAGGATGGTTGATACTAGACATGACAGGCAAACTATGAGGAAGCTTTGGAGATCTTCCATTGTTGAATCTATATGTTTCTTTCTTTTCCTTTTTCAAAGTTTTTCATATACTTCTATGGGGAATAATAATCTGAACACGTGTGATTACAAACAAAAAAATAAAAGAAAGAAAAAAATGTATTGTCCCAGTCCTTTGTCAAAAGTACGGCTTAGCTCTAAATAGATAAGGAAAGAGTGGCCTTTGTTGTCGGCACAACACTATATATAGCACTTCTTATTTAGCAATATAAAGAAAACTATTGTAATGTATTTGGAAAGAATATTGTATATTGAATGAATTATCTGAATCATTAAATCAACAAGTAACTATCTATTTATACATAAGTTACATAAAGCTACTGAAAACTTGTAGAGTACGTTTTTACTACAGAAGCTTATACTAGAAGCTTTGCAAAGCTTGCTTAGTAAGCTAAGGTTTTTTAACAGCTCCCCTCAAACTTAAAGTAGTTAGATCTTCTACTTTAAGTTTGTTTCGTATAAGACCAAACACTGAGCTTGAAATGGCTTTAGTGAAGACATCTATCAGTTGATCAATGGCTGGTACATGTCTGACTTCTATTTGCTTCCTCATGACCTTCTCTCGAACAAAGTATAGATCCAACTCTATATGCTTTGTTCTAGCATGTAGAACCGGGTTGGCTGCTAGGTGAACTGTGCTCAGATTGTCACACCAGATTACTGGTGTTTTATGTGACTGAAAATTTAGTTCACTTAGAAGAGATTGCAGCCAAGATATCTCTGCCACCACACTAGCTAAACTCCGATATTCAGCCTCTGTAGATGATCTAGACACTGTGTGTTGCTTCTTTGACTGCCAGGAAACCAAGTTAGAGCCAAGAAATACACAAAACCTTGAGGTGGACCTTCTGTCATCAGCATTTGAAGCCCAATCTGCATCACAAAATGCAACTAGATCTAGGTTATCCGTAGAGCACTGTCTCAAGTGTAGACCATAGTCAAGTGTGCCAGCTAGACACCTGAGAATTCTCTTCACTGTTTTCCAATGAGCCTCTAATGGTGTTTGCATAAATTGACACACTTTGTTCACACTGTAGGAGATCTCTGGCCTTGTGATTGTCACATATTGTAAAGCTCCTACTACACTCCTATATAGCTGAACATTGCTCACATGATCGCTTCCAAAAGAAGACAGTTTCCGCCCTGTGGTCATGGGAGCTGAAGCACTCTTGGCATATTGAATCTTGGTTCTACACAGCAAATCTGTGATGTATTTTTTCAGAGATAGATGAAGTCCTCCAGAGGTTCTTGTTACCTGTATCCCAAGATAATAGTTAATCTCTCCAAGGTCTTTGAGTGCAAATTCAACATTAAGCTTGTTGGTTAACCCTTGGATAGCTGATTCATCACTCCCGGTCACTAAAATGTCATCCAAATAGACTAGAATGTAAAGAGTCCATTGTGATGTAATTTGAATGAAAAGTGATTGATCTGACCTTGCTGACCGAAAGCCAAGTTTTAGTAATGCCTGGTGAAGTTTGTCAAACCATGCCCTTGGAGCTTGCTTCAAGCCATAAAGAGACTTGTGTAGCCTACACACTAGACTTAGATGATGTTGATCGACAAAGCCAGCAGGTTAATCCATGTACACTTCCTCCTGTAAATCCCTATTTAAGAAGGCATTGTTCACATCAAGTTGCCTCACATACCACTGCCTACTTAATGCTAGAGTGAGTATTACACGAACAGTAGTAGGTTTAACTACTAGGCTGAAAGTTTCTGTGAAATCAAAACCTGCCACTTGATGAAAACCTTTAGCAACAAGTCGTGCTTTGTATTTGTTTATGCTGCCATCAGAATTTTCCTTGACTCTAAAAACCCACTTGCAACCAATTGCTTTTCTCCCAGAAGGTAAAGGAACAAGGCTCCACGTGTGGTTCCTCTGAAGAGCAAGGAACTCATCAGTCATAGCCTGTTTCCAGTGTACAGCAGCAAGAGCCTCTTCAACAGTGTTAGGCTCCTTTGTTGCCATGTATACTTTAGGTTTAAAAATGGCTTTCTTGGAGCGTGTGACCATGGAGTGTGAAAGTGGCAGCTTGGACTGTTTTGAGGATTCTAAACACTCCTGACCTGGTACACATGAGTCTTGATTTGAGGTTGAAACAGTAGACATATGTTCTGGCACAGTGGAAGTATTTTCTGGTGCAATGGGAGAAGTTTGATTATGTGGTAGTATGAAGGGTGAAAGAGAAAATTCAGTTAAAGAGGATGATGAAGGCGTTGGAAGAAGAAGCTGAGACGATGGAAAAGAAGAGGGAAGAACACCAAGTGGTGTGGATGAGAGAGGATTATTCGGCTTAACACAAGTGGATGGTATGACTGGATTAGTTTTGGCAAATGGGAATGAGAGTTCATAAAATATAATATCCCAAGAGACATAGATTCTACCAGATGGATCAAGACATTTATAACCCTTATGCTTGATGCTATAACCAAGAAAGGTACAAGGTGTGGACCTAAACTGCAACTTGTGCCTGTTATAAGGTCGAGTATTTGGATAACAAGTGCACCCAAAAACTTTAAGTTGAGAATAGACTGGTTTTGTGTGAAATAAAACTTCCAGAGGAGTTCTATTTTGAAGTAAAGGTATTGGCAGCCTGTTTATAAGAAAAACTAAGGTACGAAACGCCTCATCCCAGTATTTAAACGGCATAGAGGCTTGAGCAAGGAGTGTTAGACCTGTTTCAACAATGTGTCTATGCTTACGCTCAGCAACTCCATTTTGCTCATGAGTATGTGGACAAGGATGCCTATGTTCTATTCCTTGTTAAATAAGAAGGTCTATAAAGGCTCTAAACTCCCCTCCCCAGTTAGTTTGTAGACACTTAATAGGTAAATCAAGTTGTTTCTCCACTAAAGTTTTGAAATTGATAAAGGCTTGTAAAGCTTCTGACCTTGCTCTTAAAAGATACATCCAGGTGAAACAAGAATAAGTATCAATAAAATGAATGTAATATCTATATCCACTAGAAGAATTAGTGGGTGAGGGACCCCATAAATCCGAATGAACCAACTGTAAAGGTTTGTGGTAAGTAGTCTAAGATAGAGAGAAAGGTAGTTTATGAATTTTACCCAAACAACAAGACTTGCAAGTAGAGAGTGAAGTTTTATTGATGTTGGAGAGATTACAATTATTTAGAACAAGCTGTACAACTTTGTCAGCTGGATGTCCTAATCTACTATGCCATAGTTCAAAATGAGAAGAATTGATAGTGCTAGTATAAGCTCGAATAACAGGAATTACAGGATTAGAAAAAGAAGAGGATGGCTGAACAGATGGCTGAACAGTTTGTGAAGAACAAACCGGAGGAGATGGCTGGAGATGGAGACGGATCTGTGAGTTGTCAAATGCATAGAAGCCATCCTTAAGACGACCCTCCAGCAGCACCATCTTGGAAGTAAGGTCCTTGACATAACAAGTAGTGGGGCGAAACTCAAAGAAAACATGATTATCAGTGGCAAACTTGGAGACACTCAACAAATTTTTATGAATTTTAGGGACATGTAATAAGTGTTTAAGAGTAAGAGTTTTGAAAATGATAAACAGACTAGAGAAACTAGAAGAACCAATGTGTTTAATAGGTAACCCCTTACCATTTCCCATGTGCACCTGATCAACGCCTGAGAATTCTGAACTGGTCATGAGGTTTGAATGATCAGCAGTCAAGTGGTTAGTAGCACTCGAGTCAGGATACCAGTCCATGTCAGAAGAATCAGCTGGATACCAGGCTGGATTCTGCACTGCCTCTGGAGTAGCAAGCATAGCACCCATCTGAAAAGCTTCAGACTCTAGGTTTGAACTCTGGCAGTGAGCTAGGTTGCCTTGAACCTGATGAGAAAATTGAGAAGGACCAGCAAAAGACTTGTCAAAGCGGTAATAACACTGCATAACAACATGACCTTGCTTTCCACAGAGTTGACACTGCACTTTGTTGTTGTTCCAAGGCCCTCTGTTAAATCCTCCAAAACGTCCTCTGCCCCTGCTATTTGTATTACGAGAAAAATGACCCTGTCTAGGATTACCTGAGAAATACATAGGAGATGCTGGAAAGAAACCAGCAGTTCCAGAAGAAGGATGTCCGAAACCAGGACCACTAAATTTTGGAGCAGAATTTGACTGAGTCCTAGCCATAGCAAGATTAACAGATGTAGGACCAGCAGAAGAAAAACCAAAACCATCACTAGACTTTAAGGCTTTCTCAATACGAACTTCTTGAGCAAGAACTAGATATTCAACTTCTTCAACAGTGTATTCATTGAAACTAGAATTCACACTGATCTCCAAAATATCATATTCAAGAGGTAAACCATTGAATATTGCATCTACATGATCCTTAGTTGAAATTTCATGACCTACTAGAGCAAGCATATCAACAAAATGTCTTATTCGAAGCAGCTTTTAATTAATAGTCAAAGAGTCTTTACGTGTATTCTGTAATTGAGTCTTAAACTGAGACTTTTTGGCTCTAATTTGTGAGGCAAAGTATACCTCAACCATTTGCCAAACTTGAGCTGCAATTTCACAGTTGACCAATCGAGTAAGAACAGAATCAGACATGGAGGCTAGCATCCACAACACGATTAGTTGATCTTGCTGTTCCCACTCTAGATACACCGTATTGATCACACGAAGAAGTTCATCTTCTGGAGAAAGAAACTTTGGAGGCAATCTTATTGAGTTAAAAAGAAAGTCTTGAAGGTGATAACCGCGGGCAGTGGCAAGAACTTGTCGGCGCCAGACCAAAAAATTATTGTTGTCTAACTTCGAAGAAATTGAGTGTGAGAAGGTTACCGGATTAAATCGTAAGGAAGAAAGATTCTTTTGTACGGTTGTGGAGGTTTCTTCCATGGCGATTGCTGAAAAGAACACCTTTACTCGGTTAATCGATGAAAAGAAACACTCAATCTGACAGAAGACCTCTGGATCTAACACAAGAAAGCCGAATCTGACAAAAGAACGCTAGATCTGACAACGGAATACCGGATATGACCAAAAGAACGCTTGAGGAATGAGCACCTTTACTCGGTTAATTAACAAAGAAAGAAACGCCGGATCTGACAAAGGAACACCGGATCTGACAAAAGAACGCCTGAGAAACGGATTCCGTCACCAGAGAGAGAGATTCGCTGGAGAGGATTCCATCACCGACAAAGTGGCTTTGATACCATATAAAAAAAAACTATCGTAATGTATTTGGAAAGAATATTGTATATTGAATGAATTATCTGAATCATTAAATCAACAAGCTACATTAACTACCTATTTATACATAAGTTACATAAAGTTACTAAAAACTTGTAGAGTACGTTTTTACTACAGAAGCTTATACTAGAAGCTTTGCAAAGCTTGCTTAGTAAGCTAAGGTTTCGTAACAAGCAACATTAATTAACAAAAAAAAAAAAAAATTACATTAACTTTGATTCTTTTTTCCACCGTCAAGCTAATAATTACTGTGAATAATACTTATAATTAGAGTTATTATAAAATATATTTGTATTACGATGTTATTAATAGAAAGATCTATTATGATAATAACATAAAAATAAAATAATCAAAACTAAAGATATATTTGAAATTCGTTCTTTTTAGTATTATGAATAAATAAGACCTTACAAAAGTACTAAAAGTTCAATTAGGCTTATGAATAAGTAAGACCTTACAAAAGCACTAAAAGTTCAATTAGGCTAAACACTCTATTAATGGTCTTCTGTTTCATCGTCCATGTTCAAAGAGTAAAATGGTTTTTTCTTTTTTTGGTGAAATATTCTTATTATCACCAATTAGAAATAAAATAAAAAGATATGTGGCTGTTTATTTATTTATTTTTTGGGTAAATGATCGATACATATTTTGTTAAATTGAAAAAAATGATCATTTTGTAAAAATGATTAGTCAGTGATGTGATGTGATTTGTGGTTTACTATTAATTAACTTCGTAGTTTTACATAGATTAATTTAATTATTCCTTGTCAATATTACTTGATGAATATCCAAATTATACAAATAATTTACCGACTTATCTCTGATACCATTAGTTATTTAATGATAAATCATTAGTTAACCACTATTAAAAAAACGATCATTTATAACCTTTTGGTTGTTAGTTAAAAGGTGTGGGTAAAACCGTCCGTCGACCTAATTAATTAACGTTTCCTATAAAATATACAATACATTAGTGTGTTTAATCCAATAGCGCTACATAACCGTGTTAAGTCTCTTTTATGTTTTTCCAAAAAAAAAAAAAATTCTCTTTTCTGTTTGATTTTTTAGCAAGTCAGGTAAAATTTCCAAAAAAAACTTTGTTGGGTGGCTGAAATTGAGAATAAATTTCCATTAAAAAAATTGATAGTAAATTAGTGATCTATATATTCTAAGAGTCTAAGGAAAGAAAGTAATATTAAGGGTTTGTTTATTTACACCAATATTAAAAAAAATTTAAACTCAAGTTACAACTTTATTTAAATTCATGTTTTTTTTTTTTTTTTTTTTTTTTTAAAATTTGAGTTTGAACTTGAATTTGGGGTTAAAATCTGAGTTCAAATTCCCTCTTCAACTCAAGTTCCTAAACTCAAACTCAAGTTAATGAACAATATTTTTTCTATTCTTAAAACGCCGTAACTTTTTCGTTTTAATTCCGATTGAGATGATTGTTTTTTATTCATTCACAATGAAGAGAAGAATAAAACATCACCCATATATCCTATTAAAATTTTTCATGACCATTGATTTTTTATTAAAATACTATATAAATATAAATTTAAGTTTTGACCCACTTAAACACAAACTCAAATAGATTCTCAATTTAAACAATAACTCAAAATGTACATATCCAAACACAAACTCAAATTAGAGTCTCAACTCAAACTATATTTAAATACACTTTAACTCAAATTAAGATATGAACTCAAGCCACTCTAACTTAAAAAATATAAATGAATAAGTCCTAAATATTCTGATCTTTCTCGAGTAGTAAGGCTGGCAAGTTCATAGCAATAATATCATAGAGAGAAGGACAACCATGCAGTAATCGGCAATAGTTGCCAAATATATCACGTCACATTTGAATATCTTATCAGATTGGATTACATGAAAAAATATCATTGTTACGTGGTTCAACAATTTATCTCGTGTAGCAATATCAGATACACCCATATCTTGCAATAAATTCTAATTGGTGTGAGCCGATTATAAGCCCTGGTGTTCACACAGACCAGGACCGGCTTAAGACCATAAGAGCCTTGGGCGAAAATTTTAATAGGGAGATTGAGGGAGATGTACCTGATTAAAAGGACACTAAAAAAAGACAGGCTAAGATTTATAATTAGTTAGTAGATAGGTGTAAATCTGGATTTACACTAAATAACATTTAAAACATTCTAATAGGCCTGACTCTATCTCCACGCTTTCTCTATCTCCTCGTTCTCTACATTATAAATACATAATGTATGAATAAACATAATATGTGTTCTAATGGTAAATCTATATTTACACAAAAGAATAAAAAATGTGTTTGATGGTAAATCCTAGATTTATACTGTTGGTAATTACAATTTTCAAAGCTTAACGAATAGAGAAAAAGTAGATTTATCTAATGATATGCAATAATTGAGATTTGGGTTGGTATTCATGGCATTATTCTATATATAGTATAACTTAGTGAAAGGTACATGGTTTGCTATAGCTTTGTGAAGGCTATTATTTATGTCATTCTAAATAATTAAGTCTCATTGTGGCCTTTTGTCTTTTTTTATTAATTAAAGGATAATTGTTTATTTGTGAGTGAAGTGACATAACTTATATTTTTTTAACATCTTAATTGGTATTTCTTAGTGGTGGCACTTCGTGTTAATAGGTCGTGTTCATGTCCAACTTATTTATTGATCGTGGCAGAGAACATCGACCCAAACACGACCCATTTATTAAACGTGTCAAAAATGTCAACCCAATCACAACCAGTTTCTTAATCGTGTTAATCGTAACAATCCACGTTACCCATTTAAACTTATATATTGAATAAATAATTGATACAATTAGAACTTATTTAACACGATTATTACACATTTAATAATTTTATTGGTCTATTTATCTTTATTTTTTTAAAAAATAAGTAAAATTTATCTAAAAATTTTAAAATTCATGTTATTTGTATTAAATACATAATATAAACTTTTATATTATATCATGTATAATTAATTTAAAAATACCACATATAGTTAATCGTGTCACTTCGGATCAATTTGCGTTAGAAGGTCAACCCTAACCAAACCCGTTTATTAATCGTGTTAATCGTGTCAACCCGATTATGATCTAAACCCGCTAATTCTGTGTGGGTTTCTAGTCTTGTTATTGTATCCTGGCCTAAATTACCAGTCCTAGTATTTCTGATTTTTTTTTCCTGTAACTTAACAAAAATGGAGCTTTCACCACTCAGTGGCCTTTGGCGAGCGCCTAACTCACCTAGCCCTTGAGCCGACAATGACACAAACTGCAAAACCAAGCTAAAGAAGACTGTTTGTCCATACCAAAATTTGTTAAACTCGAGGGAAATTAATTTTCTAAACATAAATTTGATTAAAAAATAAAACAATCACAAACACGTAAAATTCACATAAAAAAAGGGAAAAATGTAAATATTTAATATAGTTCGGGTCAATGCGGTCCACGCCAGCTATGGTTGCTGAATTTTTTTATTAAATTTTTAGAATTACACACGCATAATATCTCTTACAAGTTCTCTCAAAATATTATGTAAACAAAAAGGATATAAAATATAGTATACGAATGAGGGTACGATTCCTAGCTCACTCTCATGTGACACTGATGACGACGTATCTTTAAAAAAAAAAAAAAAAAAAAAAAAAAAAAAAAAAAAAAAAAAAGTCAATAGTGTTTACAAGTGTGTGGTGGTTACGTACGATTGAGTGCACCACTTGCTTCAGTGTTCCAAAGAAGCTCATTAATATTCTCTTCTAAGTTCATATCTAACTTTCGTCCTTAGCCACTATCACTATTGTCATCACCCCCATTGCAGTATTCAACTTAAACTGTTCCTAAATGAAAGTGTTCATTAAAGTATTCCGAGACCATTTCTTAAAACAATATGAAATAAGTGGCGGAGAGATATTCTCACTCAAACTTTGAATTGATGTAAAATAGAAATTTTGAATTCAAGAAAGTGTGAAGGTAATACCACCACTAATGGAGCTTTATATTGAGTAAGTGGGGCTTAAAGTTTAGTTACTTTTTAACATGGGACTTCTAAAAGTTTGTCGTTCTATAGTACTTTTAACAAAATTAAAATCATAATAAATATTGGGAGAATGAGAGAAATAAGCCTAAGAGGAGAATAAAAATTTATAGCCCTAAGTTCAAAAAAAGTTAGTAAATAGGTTATTTTAATGTAAATCTGAATTTACACTAAACTAAAAATTCAAAAATGCCCTCACATTCTACATATTCTAAAGGAGAGCTGAAGGGTTACTGTTCACTGTACAGTGTTATGAACAGTAAAATTCTGTTTTTAACCTCTTAAATGTATATTTACAATTTTGCCCTTTAATGTTTGTTTACCACAGCTGCTTCCTTCCCAGTATTTATGTCTTTGTAGCGGAATTTTTTTTTCTAAGAAATTATTTCCCTTTACAGATAGGGTTAATGCTTTTGGTTTTCTCATTCTTTTCCACTGCCGAGTTTTCTCCTCTGGCCTCTGAAATATTTTTCTCTCTTGCTGCAGAGTTTTCTGCTATATCTTCTTGGCACATATATGGATTTCTTTTAAATTTTTTCTTAAGAAATTTTTTTCTTCTTTTGTTGGCTCTTAGGCGAATATTTATTTCGACTCTATTTGTTTTTTTACTAAGTCTTCTTTTTGTTTCCCTTTTTCTTATGTTTGTTTCGATGCTTCAGTTTTGCTCTCTGAATTTTCCATGTATGTTTACCATGCATGTTGTTCAATAGTATTTATGTTTATTTGTAGCGGAAAATCTTCGTTTTAAGAAAAAATTATTCGTTTACAGGTCGGGTTAGATCCATAGCTTAAAGTTTTTTTTCCTCTTCCATTCTTTACCGATTTGGTCTCTTATGTGATTATATTGTTTTTTTCTTACATATTTCTCATAATATTTGAGTTTTTTCCTTTTTGACTTCGTTTTTTCAAAAATAATGTGGTTTGTTTCCGTTTTCAAAAACGTTTTTAACGTTTTTCGAGGACCAAAAAATGAAAATGGATTGAGAACGTGTTTGGCGCATCATCCTATAAAAACTAAAAATGAAAACGTTTTCTAACCCTTTCCCAAAAATGCAGAAATTATGAAAACAATTAAGATTCGTTTTCATTTCCTTCGGATTAAGATTCATTTTCATTTTCTTCGGTGTCAATCTCTTCTTCCTCGGTTAGTTTTCTCATTTTCATTTTAACTTTCTTTCCTCTACTCCCCCCGGTCTCCCTCATCTTCGGTCTCCATCGGGTGGTGGAGCTGTTGATGAGGACGGATGTGGTGGAGAGGAAGGATGGGTCGTCGGCAGTAGCGGCGGAGGAGCGGAGGAACGGAGGAGGGAGAGGGCGAAATGGGTGAGGAAGAGGTCTCCATCGGGCAGTGGGTAAGGATCAGAGCGACGACCAGGTTTCTTCCATGAAGGAGGCCTTCATGCGCTTTGACACCGACGGCGACGGTCGGATCGCACCATCGGAGCTCGGGATCCTTATGAGATCCCTCGGCAGGAACCCTACCCAGGCGCAGCTCAAATCCATCATCGCCGAGGAGAATCTCTCGGCGCCGTTTGATTTCCCGCGGTTCTTGGACCTGATGGCCAAGCACATGAAGCCTGAGTCATTCGATCGCCAGCTCCGCGACGCCTTCAAGGTCCTCGACAAGGACGCAACGGGATTCGTCTCCGTCGCCGAACTCCGCCATGGGATTCGTCTCCGTCGCCGAACTCCGCCACATCCTCACCAGTATCAGCGAGAAGCTCGAGCCGGCCGAGTTCGACGAATGGATCCGCGAGGTTGACGTCGGCTCCGACGGAAAGATCCGCTACGAGGATTTCATCGCCAGAATGGTCGCCAAGTGAGGAACCAAAAATTGATGGTAGATTCGGTGAAAAATTGTGTCGTATATATTATATTAATTATTAATGTATTAATTGAGATGTTTATTAATTATTTAATACATTATTTTAAATATTATTATATATTTTTAAAAATATAAAACTAAACGCATTTTTAGTTTTTTCTTATACTGAAAATAATTTCTGCCAAACACATTTTCAGAAATGATTTCTATCTAAAAATGAAAATGTTTTCATTTTCATTTTCATACAGAAAACTGAATCATTTTGGAACGGATTCCAAACGCACCCAATACGTTTTTAAAATTTCTTAAAACTTCTTTTAATGTTTTTTAAGAATATTTGTTTTTGCATTTCTTAAAATTTGTTTCTATGATGTTGGTTTTTTTTTTCTCTGGAGTATTTTATTTTAAGAGGTTTTTTAGGGTATTTTTTTAAATCTATTTTTTTAAAATTTTTGTTCATATATTTTTTGGTTTTCTTTTTATGGAATTTTTTTAAGAGGCTTTCTTTTCTTTGGGGTTTTGTTTTAATCTTTTTTTAAGAATTTTTGACCCTAATTTTTTTTTCTTTTTTACTTTCTGTAAAATTTTTCCCTCATTATTTTTTTTAGATTTATAACTTTTTTTGTTGAATATGTTATTTTGAATTTTCTTATCTATTAATAGCCCTGATTTATACTGCTTTAGTATCTGTATTAGGCTTATAAATTTACAGGTATATTTCATTTCCTCCCTTTTTGTATAATAGATATCAATTAGCTTATATTCGGTAGTTTATTGGTTTTGTTTTGCGGTGAGATTTATGCTTTATGACATCTGTCGTAATATATTCATTATTTTAATTGATTTTGTTTTGCAGCGATTTGTATTGGAGATTGAACAAAATTTGTTAGTATTATATTTTCACGTGTATATATCATTATTTTTAGTTCTGTTTAATTCAAATCTTTTTTTTTTACTGTTCGTTCTTTATTGGTTCTATTATGCGGTGCACTCTATGCTTCATGACACATGGCATGCTATAATCATCACCTTCGTTGATATTTATTTGACGGTTTTACGGCGGTTTTCTATTAAGATTTTAGTCACTTTGTCGATATATATTAGTCTTTATTTTATAATCGTTCTTCATATATTACTTTCTATCATTCTTACCGTTATATGTTTTTTTACAGTTTCAAAAAGTTAGTAGTGTTAGAGTTTTCTTACTATTTCTAATGCATTTTGGATATTCTGTTACTATCTTTTCCTTCCTGAGTTTTTAATGTTAGGTTGTTTTGTCTACCTTTCTTTCATCTGTAATACTTGGTCTTCTATTTCATCTGTTCTATTCAGTATCCTTCTTACACAAAGGTAATATATTTGTACTATTTATGTGTGTTTCTTAGATGTTTTAAATAAGTGCTTTATAATGTTATAGTCATTTATTACGTGATTTTATTTACTTCTTTGTTTATATACTTATGTTTAAATTTTTTTTATGCTTTGTCGATTAACAGTCACACAATATATATCAAGTACGTTGCTAGGCCCTATTTTTATTACATTTGATATATATAGGTAAGATTATGAGATAAATACCTGAACCAACTAAATAATGAATATTTACTTCCATTGTTTATGTTCTGTTGACACTAAAATTGATAGTTGAGTCGTATTTTTGTTATATATATGTGAGTATAAATAGATTAGCATTTATTAACCTAAGTATATTATAAAGACTATTTGGATTTTCTTTTTTTTATAGCATATTTATCTTCATAAATATTTATTATATTATAATGTCCCCTGTTCTAATTTACTTATTTGAGGCACATTGGGTGCTAGACATTCAAAATCATATTACACAAATTCTAAAAAAGAGTCTGAAGTGTTATTGTTCACTGTACAGTGTTATATATGTATGTATATGTATAGTTTTTCACTTCTTAAATGCATAGCTTTTTTAAACCTTTTACTTTTTCTTAGTGATGATGATGTATTTTTCTTCTACTGTAAGCATATATCATGTAATTGTTAATAGAGGCTTGGCTGGTCTTGATGTTCCCCAGGTTATTTTGGTTCTATGTCTTTATCTACTACTTTTTTTATCAGTTAGCTATTACTGTTTTTTTGTAATCATTTTGTAACTTCTTCGCTTTCAGGTCAATGTTTTTTTAACATTTTTCACACATTTTCAGACATTATTTTCTATCATTTGCTATGTTTTTTATATTTAATGACTTTCATCCTTTAGTAATTCAGATTCATGTTTCTGTCCTTACATTTTAACTTACTTATTTGTTCTTATATGTCACTAATTTGTACTCTTTCTCTAGGACAAGATTTTAAATGATAATCGCTTTTGTTGATGTTCGGTATAAAGCCTGTAATTACTTAGATGGCAGCCAAGTACATTGGTAGGTCCTATTTTTAGTATATATCATATATACAACTAAGATTAAGAGATAAATACCTGAACCAATTATTTAATTTATAATCTTTTCTTCCTTTATCTTTTGTTGACAAAAAAACTCAATGTTCAATCATATATTTGTTATATTTGTGTTAGTTTAACTATATTTGTTTTCATAGCTTACCGAATTGAAGGAAATGAGAGCATCATTTCTTTTATAGATTGATGAAAAGTGTGTATGTGATTCGTTTATTTACCTAAGTGTACTATAATGACTATTTAAACTTCCTGTCTTTTGTAAAACGTAATTATCATAATAAATATTTATTACATTATAATGTTTTCTGTTGTATTTTGCTTATTTTAAGCAGATTAGGTGTTAGACATTGAAAATCAAATATAATTGCCTTCTCCATCACTTACTGCTCTCATTCATTAACAATCGTTTGTTGCTTTCTGTTGCTATTTGTGCATCATTTTTTTATCTATTTTCGGCATCAGTTGGTTAACATTCCAGGTATTTTTAATGAATTTTGCCGTGTTTTACTTGGTATCTGGTATTGTTGTTTAATATGTAAATACACTGTAATGATATTAATGTATGCTTTTTTGGTTAAATAGTATCCTTTCATACTATATTTTGATATATTGTTAATAAATGTTACTGTTATAGGTTCCTCATTATTATTCTGTGATGTTCTTAATGAATTTTAGTTCCATTTATAGTCTATTCTTACTAAATATTTGATGTAAGTCATTCACCTTTTCCATATTAACGTTTTACTTAAAGTTTATATATACAGATGTTACTTTGTCTTTACTACAACTAAATTTTATGTGTTTTATTCATTTTACATATTTTTGTGTAAATTTTTTTATACTGTAGCGATGATGATCTTACAAGATCCTTGCACAAATGTTTTTTACACTACACTGTTATGAACAGTGAAGTTCCTTTTCTATCTATCTTTTGATTTTTCCTCACTTGGACCATTATTTCGTAATCTTTTGGTCATTTCTTTTTCAATAATTTTTTTTTTCATTTTATAGTCTCTTTTGTATTTTCTATTCTTATGCAAAGTTTTTTAATAACGTTTCTAAATATACAATGGTTTTCCTCTGTTGTTTCCTTCTTAAAGTTTCTCTTGACTCTGTCGTTTATGTCTCTTCTTTCAGAATACATGTTGTATATCAATTTTCCTTCTCTTTCCC
>NW_010367622.1:3163970-3211036 GCF_000414095.1 Morus notabilis
TCCCTTTATGGTAAAATTCTTCACACTCTAACTATTTTACTTTAACTTATTATTTTGTGCTGCTATCGCAGGTGTTTTGTTCCTTCTAAAAACACTTACATGAGTAGCCACAAATTAGTTACATATATTTAAATTTATTATATTTGTCACATAATGCTGAAAACAAAATATATCTGAACTACTGTTTTTTTATACATTTTTCTTTTAATTATTATTTCGATTATATTCCCTTTGAATTTATCTTTATACTTTTTCCATTTACATATTTTATTGTTTTTTTTCATTATAACACTAATGACTAATAATTTTTTTCTTTACTCACACAGTCTATGTATCTATGTTATATTACAAAATACTAACACATTATTAGAGCAACACTGAAGAAGAAATTAAATATAGGAGATATATATATATATATGAATTTATTTCTGTATTTGTATATTACTTACATTAATATATGTAATTGATTTTATTGATTTATTTTTTGCATTGTTATATTTTACATTGTAAATATTTAACTTTTGGTTTTCGAAATTTATGCATGTTGTACATATATTTATGTTATAGTGAATAAATTTAAATAATACATGAAATAAGTGTATTACTATGTGTTTGTATAAATTACTTGATTTATTTATTTAGATACAACCTTATTTACTGTTATACTATAATCTGATTATTTAATTATTACCTCTTTTAGAATGTTTATGTTAATTGTGTAAATTAGATTTGAATAGAAAGAATTAACCTAACAATGTCATATCTATATAACAGATGGATAACAAAAAACATTCCAAAAAAATTGTACAATCAAATCACCGTTCACGGCGTATCATCTCCTCTAAGGATAACAAATTTACAAATATAAACGATAATAACCAAAGTCCAACAAATGATGATGCAAGAACTTCAACCACAACAACCTCTCGACTCATACTAGTGCAATGCAGTCACTTCCCCAAACAGAAGTGGAAATGGCCAACGTAACTGTTCCATCAACATCAGAAATTCATAACCAAAAAAGTAATTCTTCTCATTGTATTAATTATAAAATTGCTATAAGATTAAAAAATCAAATATCTATTTGTTATTCTTATAAGTTCATTTCATTTTTTTATAGGTACTGCTAATATTTATATAGATTTTAGAAACCGTTCTTGCATCTGTCAATACTGTGGTGTAATTTTTTGGTTCAATGAACGAATTAAAAAAACTGGACCTTCAATATTTAATCTTTCTTGTAGAGGAGGAAAAATTATACTGTCTTTGACCAAAAAAATACCTCCAATATTAGATAACCTACTTGATTACTATAGAGGACCAATAAGTACACATTTTAGAAAGAATATTCGAATATTTAATTCTATCTTTGCATTTACATCATTTGAAAGTAATGTAGAAACAAATCAAACAAACTTAAATGGTCCTTACGTTTTTAAAATAAGTGGACAAATACATCATCTTATAGGATCTCTTCTTCCAATTGATAACAATCCTCCTAGATTTGCACAACTTTATGTATATGATATGGAAAATGAGATTGAAAATCGTATAGCATCATTCTCATTTGATGATAAATCAAAAGAATTTATTAAATCGATAACTGAAAATTTAATTATAATGTTGGATAATACAAATAAATTAGTCAAAATCTTTCAAATGATAAGAGATAGATACATAGAAAATGAAATATCATCTATGAAATTAAGACTTATAAATCGAAGATATACAGACAGTGAACAATATGAATTACCTACCTCAAGTGATATATGATGTTTAATAGTTGGAGATATCGGTGAGTGTGAACAAGGAAGAGACATCATAATCGAAGATAAAACAGATAAATTACAAAGGATTACAAAATTACACCCATCTTATATGGCTCTTCAATATCCTTTATTATTCCCTTATGGAGAAGATGGTTTTAGAACTGATTTAAAATATAATATAAATAACTCAAATAATAAAGGAAAAAGAAAAAGAATTTTCATGAGAGAATTTTACTGCTATCAACTATTAGAACATGAAAATAAAGGAAATACACTTTTCAAAAGTGGTAGACCATTTCAGCAATATATAGTTAATGCATTGGCCTATGTAAAAGAAGATCGATTAGACCATATTAGAAAAAATCAAACAAATTTAAGATCTGAAATTTATCAAGGTATAAAAGATGCTATTACAAAAGGACACACAAATGCACAGGCAATAGAAAAAAGAATAATTCTTCCTTCCAGTCATAGAGGAAGCCGTAGATATATGATTCAAAACTATCAAGATGCAATGACAATTTGCACACATTACGGAAATCCTAATTTATTTATAACATTTACATGTAATCCAAAATGGCTAGAAATTACTAGAGCCTTAGCAAAAATACTAGGTCTAAAAGCAGCAGATAGACCATATATCGTTACATTGTACTAGGTTAGTTTACCTTTTCTATATAAATTTTTTAGTCTAAATATTTTGTTTTTTTTTTTGTTTTACTTTTTAAAGATAATACCTAAAATGTTTTTATTTTATTTTGTAGATTTATATGTAGTCGAATTTCAGAAACGGGGTTTGCCACACTGTCATTTTTTGTTTTAGTTACATGCTAATGAGAAGATAGGCGAACCATCTGAGATAGATAAAATTATATCTGTAGAAATACCTGATCTTGAAAAGAATAAATTAGAATATAATGTTGTTGTGAATTTATGATGCATGGCCCATGTGGTCTTGCCAAAACAAGTGCGCCATGCATGAAAAATATGGAATGCTCAAAAAAATTCCCAAAACAATGAAAAAATACAACAAATATTGCATAAAATGGATTTGTTGTTTATAGACGAAGAAATACAGGATTTTATGTTGAAAAAGAAGGTATTAAATTAGATAATAGATTTGTTGTTTCCCACAATATATATTTATGTCTCAAATATAATGCTCATATAAATATAGAAGTTTGTTCTCAATCAATGCTTATAAAATACTTATTTAAATACTTAAGAAAAAGACCAGATAAAATAAGAGCAATTATAGAGGACAATACATGTACAGAAAAATATGGAGAAATAACCTATCAAGAAATAGATGAAATAAAATACTATATTAACTATAGTTATATAACACCATATGAAGCGCTATGGCGCTTATATGAATACCCAATTCATCATAGAAATCTAGTTATTCAACGACTTGCAATACACTTACAAAAAATGCAAATTATAACTTTCCGATCTACTTAACACCCTAATGATATACTAAGAGATCTAAATATTCACAAAACAACTTTTATGGAGTGGATGAAAATGAATAAAAATGATATTGATGCTAGAGAACTAACTTACAATGAATTCCCAACTAAATATGTTTAGAATAACAAATATAAATATTGGTCTCATAGGCAGACAGGGAATACAATTGGAAGAACATATTATATCCATCCAAGTTCAGGAGAATTATACTATCTAAAATTATTACTAAATAATCGAAAATAAATTACAAGTTATGAAAATCTTAGAACAATTGATAACATAGCTTATCCAACATATCAGGCTACATGTTGTGCATTAGGTTTATTAGGAGATGATAAAGAATGGGATCAATCAATATTAGAAGCCTCAATCTGGTCTTCATTTGCTCAACTACGTCAATTATTTGTTATAATTTTATTATTTTACAATGTAAATAATCCTAGAAAATTACTTGAAAAACATTAGAAACTAATGGCAGATGATATATTGCATAGAATTAAAACCTTATTTAACAACCCATATGTTGCGTGATTTGTGCTCGTAAGTGCACGAGTCGCCTCAAAGAATAAAGTGTGAATAAGAGTGCCGATCCCACGACGATTGAATTGCCAATTATATATTGTAGAAATCACACAAAATACCAAGTTAAGTAAAGAAAATTAATCAACTAGAAAACACAACGTCCACAGCAAGATCAATGAAGAAGTACGGTGTAAATGCAAGCAAAAAGGTAACAAAAAACTCAAGAGTGAAACTGTGGATTATAATCAGTGATTAAACTAAGCCAGCATTACTAATTTCTCCTCAATTGTAAGTCTGACGGTACATGCCGCTAGAATGCTATAGCAAAAATTATCCCTGTTAACTGAAACTTAGTTCCCTGCATAAAATCAATCAACACACATGGATGAACACGAATAAAATCAGTAAACATTCCATAAGCAAACTATCTTTCTTACAACCATGATTCCATTAACAATCCTAGCTAAGAACAACTTAGCTCATAGTTGAATTCACAAAAACCAATATAACCCATTAAACTAATATCAAGGGTTCCATTTTGGAGTTATCACAAACTCCAAGATATTATTTCTTCTTCTCATCTCCTTCTTCTTGATCTCTAAATGCTTTCTCCCCTAATAATTTATTGAAAATAAAACCTACACCTCAAACTAGAAAATAAATCCTAAAACAAAATAAAAGTAAATGTATATATTTTTTGTATTTTTCTTCCTTCTAAAATGGCTTTAAAAAAGCCTTATTATTTTGCTCCTCTTTTTTTCTGTGGTTTCAAGCTCTGTGCAGAGCTCTATGGGCTGGGAGCTTCCTCTCCTCTTTTTTTGTTGTTGTGACTGCTTCCTCTAAAAAATAAGTGTACTTCTTGCTAGGGTAATAAAGGATGCTGATGTGGCACTTAATGGGTGATTGGGTCCAGTTGACCATCCACTGCAGCATCCTCCCGTGCACTTTATTTTTCTTTCTTCTCTCTGGCATATGATGATGTCATCCACGACTACCTGCTGCATCCAGAATGCTGCGGCAGAATGCTACTGCTTTCACCATGCAATTTGCAAAACTAAAACTTAGATATATTTCAGCCCTTTTTGACTCAATTTACTACTTTTTAACCCGAAAACAGCGCAAGTACAGAATTTAGCAAGATAAAATGAAAAATCAGAAAATCTAAGATAAAGCACAGAAGAAAACAATGAAATACACTCTTAGCTAAGCAATCTTTAAGTTGAAAATGCATAAGATAACTCTAATTTCTTAGTGTTATCACCATACTTTGAAATTCCTAAAAATGAACAATTTAATTTTATATTATATGAACTAGAAAAGTTATTAAATTTAAATTCATCAACATTAGCTCATTTTAATCTACCACTTCCAACTGGTTCACTAATAAATTATCTAATTAATAAATTATTAAGAGAAGAACTTAATTATGACATAAAAAAATTAAAAAAAGAAAAATCATTATTAGAATATGATATAAACAATGAACAACATTTTATTTACCAAAAAATCCTTAAAGCAGTTAATGATGGAAAAAATAATCTTTTTTTCATTTGTGGCCATGGCGGTACTGGAGAAACATATTTGTAGAATACAATAATTACAAAAGTTAGATCAAACAACGAAATAGTTCTTGTTGTTGCATCATTAGGAATAGCTTTGTTGTTATTATCTAAAGGAAGAACTGCATATTCCAGATTTCGAATACCACTATCAATAGATAAATTATCCACATGTCATATCGAAAAAGGTACTCAATTAACAAAATTAATTGAAAAAACAACACTAATATTATGGGATGAGGCACCTATGACTAACAAATACTTCTTTGAAGCATTAGATTAAACACTCCAAGATTTACGGAATAATTTTGACCAACCATTTGATGGTATGACAGTTATTTTAGGAGGTGACTTTAGACAAATATTACCTGTTATCCTTACTAGATCAAAAGAACACATAATAGATGCCTGTATAAATAATTCTTATTTATGGCCAAAGTTTCAAATTTTAACATTGACAAAACATATCAGATTACAACATATAAATGCAACAGAATAAGAGAAAAATGATATCAAGTATTTCTCTAAGTGGATATTAAATATTGGAAATGGTACAACTACAGGAATACAAGATTCAGAAAATGAAGATGTTACATGGATAGAAATACCTGAAAAATACAATGTACAATATGAATAAATCCAATTCAAAAAATCTCAACATTAGTATATGATAATTTCATACAAAATTTTAATAATATTGAATATTTAAAACAACGAGCCATAGTAACGCCTAAAAATAAAAGTGCTGATGATATTAATGAATATATATTGTCTATGGTACCTACCAAATTAAAATCTTATTATAGTTATGATACAATAACATCTGCATCCGAAAATATAGATGAATTAAATATATTATATCCACAAGAATTTCTAAACAATTTAAATTTTAATGGTATACCAACGCATGAATTAAAACTTAAACTTGGAACACCAATTATGCTATTAGAAAATCTAAATCAATCCATTGGACAATGTAATGGAACAAAACATATCATTACACAATTAACAAGTAAAATAATAGAAGCACAAATCATAAATTCTGAAAAAGTTTATATTCCAAGAATCGAAGTAATTGTACATAATCTAAATGGCCATTTACATTAAAAAGACGCCAATTTCCTATAAAAATTTGCTATGCAATGACAATAAATAAAAGTCAAGGACAATCATTAAATAAAATTAGACTATATTTACAAAATCATATTTTTACTCACGGTCAATTATATGTTGCTTTATCTAGAGTAACAAATCCAAAAGGATTACACATACTAATTAATGATTCAAATAATATATATCCAAATCATGTAAAAAATATTGTTTACAAAGAAATTTTACATAATATAATGTAAAAATATGAAATATAAAAATTTTAAATTTATTATATAACATTCTTAATATTATATGAAAAACTTACATCATTATTTTAATAATTTATGCAACATATTTATTCATTCTCACACTAATAAAATATTTACTGATTTCAGCAATCAGACATGATGCCAACACCAATTAAAACACTGAAGGTAAATTAAATATATGAAACAATTAAAGCAAGAATATGTAGAATCTGGACAAACAATGATTCCGTTACAGGATGTCTGATAAGCCTCAACTATATTTTAATTGACGAAGAGGTAATAAATTTTATAAATCTATTATTATAATTTTCCTAAATATGTATTTATTATCATTACATATTTATATATTTCTTTTTTATCAATATGAGGCAATACAGGGATCAATTAGATCACATGACGTAGATACCATTTCTCAAAAAATCCAACAGGGCAACATATATATTATCAACAACTTTTATGTTGCTGAAAGTAAACCAACATATAAAGTTGTGCCACACAATGCAATGATCCAATTTGCACGCGTAACATCTTTCGTTCTTATTATAGACGAGACATCACCAATCCCATTCCATAAATTCTACTTCACAGAATTTGATCAACTGCAACAAAGAATTCATAGGACTGAGCTTTTAACAGGTAATATACATCAATATTTTCAATAAAGTCCAAAACTTTATGTTTTACTCACAAAAATTCTATATTTCTTGATATCTATGTCACACCAGATGTTGTTGGAGTTCTAACAAGTATCCAAGCAATTGAACATACAAATATCGACAGCAGACTAACAACACGATGAACAATTATGATACAAAACATAAGGTAAATAAATTATACGCACATTTTATTTCACTTTTGCTTAAAACTTGTTTAAAAAAATAATTTCTATATCATCATTTTAAGTCTCCTTTTCTAATTGTTTGAATGTTTTTTTCTTCTGCAACAGAAATGAACAGCTTCAGGTTACCTTATGGTGACATAAAATAGACCAGTTTGATGAAAATGTTATCAAATCAGTTCAAAGATCTCTTATAGCAATTTTCGTTGCGATGTTGGTCAAGCAATATATGAGTATCTTTCACATTACTTTATTATAATTATTTAATATATAAATATAAAAGATGCATATTACATTAATAATATTAATGTCAATATTCTAGGTAATCCGTATGTTTCAAGCACCTCAGCAACAATTTTTTACATCGACCCAAATATTCCTGAAACAAATACATTAAAGACAAGGTAAAATATTTACTATGCAACTAATTCAAATAAATTATTTATACCGCAAATTTAAACATTTTATTCCTCTTTTCTCTCATTATGTCATTCTTCATATATAGATTCTCTCACCAAAGCTAAGAAATTGAATTCGTACCAGCACCGAAAACACCAATCCAATTAATTGAAGAACAAAAAAATGAAAAACATGAAAACAATTGTTGAACTAAAAACTTTAGACCCAGAGAGCAATCTGGTTAGTATTACTAAATTTATTATCCTTCTCTTTTTCTTTTAATATCACGTTTTAAACAAATGATATTTCCTTATTCATACAGTCCGCAAGATTCACAATATGTGCTACGATAATTGGAATCTCAACAAATCAAGGCTGGTATTACAATTCTTGCCCCAACTGCTACCGACAATTAAAACAAGCAAGAATTGGTTACTACTGTGATAGCCATGGTCATATAAAAAAAACACCATCTCCATGGTGTTTCATAATATTTTAAAAAGATTTTATATTTTTACTTATTTCTATCAATTATAATAAATTAATAATCACATTTACTAATTGTAAATATGTATAGTATAGATACAGATTAAACATCGAAATCGAAAATAATACCGGAGATATAAACATTACCGTATTTGGCAGAACAGCACAAGCACTAATAAAAAGACCATGTACTGCGTTAATTATTGACGAAGGCTTCACATATCCATTTATAATCCCGCCAGCCATCGATCTACTTCGAGCACAAACAAAAGTCTTCCAAGTCTATTTTCAACAAAGAGGCAACCAAATAACAATTGTTGCATCTAGAATCTTGGAAGACATCCAAGCTCCTTTACTGCCAAAGCATTTACCAACAGCAGCACTTTCTGATATACAAAGGTAAGGAAAATTTAATAATTTATATTAAATATGTCAAAAACAAATTTTAATTGTTTGAAATAAATACTTAAAAAAATATTCTTAATCATTTTAGCCTTTAACAACAGCATCACAAATGGCATCTCCAATGACAATTGATCCACAAACTCCAATTCTGAAAAGATCAGCCACAAGGTAAAACATACTTACTATGAAATATATTCTAAATTATTTTAGATACATATAAAAATAATATTTCACAATTTCATATCTGAATCAAAATCAACAGAACTTTCAAGCAAACGTTCAAAACCAAGGTATTATTAATATTTTTTGATCTTTTATTATACATTATCTGTATTAAAATTTTACCAACCTATTTAAATATTATAGTCACTAATTTGGTTCCTTAACATTCCTGTCTTGTAGTTAAACAACAGATGACGTTTGATCCAATTAACGTTATTGTTTTATACTGTATATATATCTATATGTATATATACATATATTTTGTATTCTAGTATATATTTGTTAATACGTTTCTAATAACATCAAATTTGTTATATAATGTATATATATCTACGTATATATATCTACATATATATATATATATATAAATATATTCTAGACTCTAATACTCAATACATATTTTTGTTACTACCTTTATAATAATATCAAATATTATTTTTGATACAACATTATATATGCAGCAACGCGCACTTTTTCAGCTCGTTAAAATTAAAATAATGAAATGCAATAACTACTGGATTATTCCCCAAAAAAAAAAGAAAAGAAAAAAAAAATCCAAAATTCTCTCTCTTCTCTCATCTCTCTCCTCACTGTATCTCTTTTCCTCCCTCCTTTCTCTCTCTTCAGAACCGTCTAACAGCACATCACTGTCCGGAGGCTGGCAACGGCAAAGATCACTCGCCGGAGGAGACCCCTTCACTTTTTCCGGCGTCATGACGAGCTCCCGTTGACGATTCCGTTGTCATGATGAACTGTACTTCGCGGTTCTCGCCTCGTGAGGAGATCCCCTCATGTTCCGCACTCGTGACGCCGCTTGAGGAGATTTGGGCATCATCGCAAGAAAACGCCGTTGAGCCGCAAGATCTTGTCACACGCCGCTATGATTTCTCAGCGATCTCTGAGGAGATCGTCGGACGGTCTCTCTTCGACGGTAAAACGAGAATGAGAGAGGAGATCAATCTGCGTCACTGCGTTCGTCAGGGTGCCCGACCACCGATCATTCCATTTCAAATGTATGTAAAATTTGACATGTAAGTCCAGTTTAAAAGAAAATTCTCATTCTCTGATTGTTATATTTTGTCTTCATGCACATGCTTTCTTTCTCTGTTACCTTTTTATTTTTTAAGGCCATTTATGTAGTGCGTTTAAGTTAATAATTTTAATTCTGTTATAATATTTTATTTTCACAAAAATTTTAAATTTTAAATGTTAAAATTAAGAATTACTCATGAATCAAACGGATTCTTAATTTTTTTCTTATCATAAGGAGACTTGCTTCCTAGCACATCATGTGAATACAACACATTATATATGTAAAAAAAAAAAAAAAGATTATAAAAACATTAAATGTGTGAATTCAAAACATTATAAGAAGAGAATGTTGATGAGTTTTGTGGGATTATGTCTCTACTCTCCGAGATTACAGGATAAAGTACACTAACATTATGCGCAGTACTGCCCAAAATATCATCTTGATTGCAAGGGAGAACCTTCATTGTGAATTATGTGACACCAACAATAACAGTACTTTGCATAGGCAACAACATAGAGAAATCACGACCACACACAATATATACATACGTACATATATATATATATATATATATATACTCACACACAGACACACACATATATCTTGCAATAATGCAATTGTCACGGATGATAGTTGAATGAAAATTTTCAAGTCGGCAATGGACAAAACCTAGCAACCGGGAGACAAATTAAGGGATGAGCCCTTGCAAGTGTCAACCCAGGTCCTTCTTCCATGTCAACATTGCCATTTTCTCCACTGACTAGTCTCCACTCAAAGCATTGAATCATTGATGCAAGACTTGTCTGAACAACCTGAAGTGCAAGTGATGTTCCGGGGCATGATCTTCTTCCACTGCCAAAAGGCAAAAGATGAAAGTTTTGTCCTCTCACATCCAACTGGCTTTTCACATTACCTTCTTCGTCAAGAAACCTCTCTGGCTTGAACTCAAGTGGGTCTTCCCAGTGCTTGGGGTCTCTGCCGATAGCCCACGAATTGATAAACACGCGAGTATTTTTCGAGATACTGTAGCCGTTAACATTGCAGTTTTCAGATGATTCTCTGAGTATTAAAGGGCCTGCTGGGTGAAGCCTTAGTGTCTCTTTAACTATGGCTTGGATGTAATGAAGGTTGCCAATATCTGACTCTTCTACTAGTTTTGTTTTCCCAACAATCGTGTCAATTTCTTGTATTGCTTTGTTCATGATTTTTGGGTGACTTATCAACTCCGCTAGTGCCCATTCTATAGCAGTGGCTGATGTGCCGGTCCCGGCTACAAATATATCCTGAAATTTTGTAAATGGCAAAGCTTGTTAGCTTTTTTTTTTCCCTTCATTTTGGATATTTATTTTTGGATTTGGTTCATAATTACGGATGTAAATTAAAGTGGGACTTTTTTTTTTGATGAAAAAATAACGAAGTTTAACAAGTTTGAGGTCTGAATCTTTATAAACATTGCGCGGTATTCAAGTTTTGAAAGTTTCAGTCAATAAATAAATAAATTGAATCAATGAGATACTCAATGTGCAATTCTTTTACAGGCTTTATCAAATAGATTAAAGCAAAGTATTTTGACAGGAAATATAATTCACCACAAAAGCGCCAATTTCTATCCTCTTTTTTATTTTATTTATAATTTCTCAACTTCAGACATTTGTAAGGTAGGGGAAAAGTGGAAGGGCAAAGAGGGAGGGGATTAGTAGAAAATGTTTTTGACCCATGGTTGACTTGGACAAGAGAAAAATGAAGGGAATTAATGAATTGAATAAAGATTTTAAATCCTTATAAAGAAATAATAACTCAATCCTAATCACTTTATAAAGATAGATGTCATATTTGGTTGCTTGTATTGTATTATATGTAAATGGTATATTGTATTGTGTTGTATTGTTACAATACAATATGGTGTTTAGTGTCATGACCTATTGTATAAGAGATCAAAATGTAAGATTTTATAAATTTTGGGGTCAAAGTATAATTTCTCAAAAAAATTAGGGTAAAACTTTTATTTTTTTCTAAAAAAATTTAGTGTCAAAACGTGATTTTAGAAAAAATAAGGGGTCAAAATATAATATATAGAAAATATAAATTTGCATTGTACCCCCGTAATTTTTAAATTATTATTGGTTCCAACATGAACTTATGTCAGCCCAACCATGGCCCTTAGTCGTGCCCAACCGCGACATGGATCATGGATCCATTACAAAATATACAATACAATGCGTCAAAAATGAGATGTGTTTTATAATACGACATAAATTGTATTAATTTACCATTCATATTAGGTTATACAATATAATAGTTACACCAAGCATTTTATTAATATATTATTATACACTACGATGCTCTAATACGGTCAAACAAACATGCAGAAAGAAACTATGAGAGAATCTGTACCAATGCAACAGTAATTTTTAAGAATTTTCTTCAAACAGATATTTTCTCCCTGTCTTAAAAAGCTGTATGAATTCCAAGTTTATATTATATATCTTTCTTTCTTATTTTCTTCCCCTCTCTTACCATATATAGCTAACGAGTAATTTTCAACGGTATGTTTGAAGGAAATTTTTCAATATTTAACTTACTCTGGTTTCATGATATTTTGTTAGATCCTTCTCGTTAGTTGGGACAAAATAGCAATTATATGATGACTAAGAGAATGATGCAGCTGAAAATTAAAATAGCAAAATGAAAACAACCATGAAAGAGACATGCTTTGACAAGTTGCCTAGGTCATAAAGGGAGGGTGGTTAATAAACATTTTTGTGAGTTAGGGTCTATTTGTTTTAAAAGTGTTAATAATTTAAATTATGATTCTTAATTCTATTATAATATTTAAAAAAAATTAAAATTTAAAAATTAGAATTATAAACTATACTTTTAACTCATAAATTAAACTGACTCTTAATTTCTCGACAGAAAAAGGATAAAGAAAAATGGCCCGCTGAAAGAGCGGGGACAATTATTGGAAAATAATTTTGAAGATAGTTGACGTTCTGTCCACGTGTGTTTCGCACTTTATTTTATTTTATGACAAAGGGGATTCATTTAACAACACAAACGACAATTAAACCATACGAACGACTATAAAGCCACAAAACGACAATAAAGCCAAGCCAAAGCTGAGAAACGACACGTGTTTCTTACTTGCCACTACCTAGTATCTAGGCCTCGTTCAGTTCTTCAATTTGAGTTTTCAATTAAAGCTGAGATATAAATTTTATAAGACATTTTTATTGTAGTAAACTGAAATTAGAAACTTAAATCAGAAAACTAAACTAGGCTATAGTTTTTTATTTCTTTAGGAAGGCTTTAAAGATTATGGTGTCACTTCAACACTCTAAAAAGTGAAAAAAAAAAAAAAAAAAAACCCCCAAAAAATCGTTCTCCTTGAGCACCCTAGTGTGTCCTGATAGGAATTCATCTCTATTAGGTTTTAGATACAAAAAGTAAGCCCCACGGTGAGGTCTACGTAAATCCCTATCGGGATAAAAAGGGTTTTCCTTTTCTCTTTCAATTTACTCTTTTTCATTCTATAATAATCGCATCAAAAGTCTCTTAGCCAGGCCACCAAAAACTATTCTTCTAATTAGTGTCCAAGTATGAATTTGCCAGTTTGGTTATTTGGAGATAAATCTTGAAAACTTGGTAGCAATTCAGAATAATTTCAATTCACTACAAGAATAAGAAAAAATCTTTAACGACGAATTCAAAACTTTTTTGCAACCAAAGACCATCGTTAAAAACTGCTTTCTTGTAGTGATAATACATAACCAATATGTATATATATATATATATATATATATATATATTGAGATTGTGAAATGTATGTTAAACAAACCAATCAATTTAATTAGCAAGAAAAATAAACATAGAGAGAGAAAGAAAAGTCATTAGTGACCACTACTATTTTAAAACTAAAGGTATACTTCCATGGCTAAGAGCTAAGCTATCAAAAACTGGAGAGAAAATCATATATAAATATATATATATATATGTGTGTGTGTGTGTGTGTGTGTGTGTGTAAACTGAGATTGGAATCGTACCAGGATGAATGCCTTTTATGTGGTCTCTTCCCAATCTGATCTCTGAATTCTCATCCTCTGATATATCAAGCAAAATGTCAAGTAAATCCTTCACTTTTTGATCACATCTTCCCTTTTCCTCTTTCCTTGCCTCTTCATGCTCACTTATTATCTTCTCCATCATAGCACCAAACTTTTCATGAAACTCCTTACCTCTCCTACTAAATCCCTGCAAATCCCAGTTCTTAAAAAACCAAATATAATCCGACAAATTGAACTTTGCAACAAGCTGGCTTCTCTCCTTCACAAGCTCCCTAATCTTTTCAGCATCACTATCATCCTTAGAACACCTTTGCCCCACAACCATTCTTGATACGACATTATTTGTTAGCCGTGTGAGTAGTCCTCCAACTTCAACTGGCTCATTTTTCTCAGCCCTTTTGAGCACCAACTTCAAAAGCCTCTCTATCTCTTCGCGCCGAACGGGAAGAAGCCGATCTAGGGTTTGGCCGCCGAGAAGCCGGGACATGCATAGTTTCTTCATGAACTTCCAATAAGGCCCGTAGGGTCCAAAGGTGAAGTCGGCCGAGGGATAAGAGAGGTGATCAAGGACGGCTAATTGCGGTCGGTTCGCAAACGAGGTTTCTTGCGTCTTAAGGAACTCTTTGGCCATTTCTGGCGAGGAAACAACCACACAAGGGACGGAGCCGAGAGAGAGATGAAACAAGGGTCCATAGTGGTTGGAAAGTTTGTGGAAAGATTGGTGTGGTATTGGACCAAGAAGGTGAAGGTGTCCGATGATTGGAAGTGCCGGGGGGCTCGGTGGAAGTCGAGCCTTGGTCCGTACTTTAGCGAATATGGCTTGGACCAGGATGGTTGAGACTAGCCAGACCAAGAAAAGCATGATGTAGCCTTGTAAATCTTCCATGGCTGAATATCTTTGCTTCTTTTCTTTCTTTTTCTTTTCTTTTCTTTTTTTGGTGAGAAATTAGATATCGACTAGAGGACAACACATGAAAAACTAAAAAAAAAAGAACTCACGTGTCCCTGTTTGAAAAAAAAAGTAAGTGCGTACATATATATTTATATATGTATATGTGTAAATGTGTGTGTATATATTGACGATATATATGTATATATCATTTATTCCTAAAGCCGTGTACATCCAATAAGAAGGAAACGACAGTGCATTATTCTTTGTCCTGCTTGACTTTATGAGACCCATACGTGGGCCAACCTGAGGGAGAGGGTAGAGGATACCTCCACGAGCAAAAACTCTTTCTAAAATGTTGGTTCTGATCTCAAAATATTCGTGGTCCATAGCATTTGCTGGTTCCGAATCCATTTTAAACAACAATTATAATGGACACAGTCTAACAAAACTCTAAATGCATGGATAAGTTTTCATTTAAAATGCAAAAATATGTTTTGTGAAATTTCCTTTTTCTAATTTCCTCAAAGAGATTATCCATAATTAAAATAAAATTAGCAGTCAGTAACGATATAAATTATTTTAAAACTCAGACCCACAATGCGGATAAATTTAAAGTTTAGTTAAAACCGTTTAACAAAGAACGTCATAACATATGAATGGCCCTGAAAGAGAAAATTGATAAAATCACATTTTGAATACATTGTTTTAAGATTTTTATACTTTACTCTTGATTAATACCCTTTTGATTAATATAGTTTTTTGACTAAAGGGTATTAATTAAGAATAAAGCATTAAAAACGTCATATCATAAATATGGAATCCATAATTTAATTATGAAGATTAATGATATTTCTATGTATTGTTAATATGGGAACTTGTGTGTAAGGACTATTAGATATTAAATTAATTACCTAAATCTTCATTTACAACTTGTGTATAAATAGTTCATCCATCAGAGTATTAATGTAATTCATGGAGAAAGATATAATAATGGAATAATTACTTAGTTCTAATAATGGATAGTTTTAGTGGATAGTCACATCATATGGTAACCCATTATATCAGTGGACAAAGCTATTTCAAATAATTAACTTCTTATAAATATATTTGCATAATTTAAAGTGTAGTTTTGGTTTTTGATCATGACATAAACCAAAGCTAATAATGATATTTAATTGATTAAGAACGTAATCAAGTTAATATTAATTGTTGGAGCTTTAATCATGTAGGTCCATTTGGCCCCTTTGCTAACTCCATATATTTTCATGAAAAAAATTTAATGGAATTCTCTTTATGGATCAGAGGGTTCCTGAACTCTACGAAAAACGCTCACACGAATGGTCTGTAATAGGTGGTGTGTCATAGATAGTGCCGAGAATACTAAGTAGCATGTTTTCCATACAACACTAACATATTTTTGTAAATATATGTTGTGTGACAATGTGGATATTAGTTTCACATTCATTATTTATTTTAACTGTTAAAGTAAATATTATGTAGTGATTATTTGTTTTAAATTGTCAAAATAAATAATTATATTGTGTGAAAAATATTTATTTGAATGGTTAAATAAATATAAATCAATTTTAATTTTAAAATAATATGTTGGCTTTATAAATTTTGGATTGTGATTGGAGAAATTAGACGGTGCAGTTGAAAGATGACACGTGGCAGACTCCTTTAGGGGAGGCACCATATGGTTGGGCGTGTGCCTACTGCTTGAGAGGTAACTCTTCTGAATTAGATCTTTTTGGTCTCTATTCACTAGGTTTTTAATCATCTCACAATTAGAGAAAAAGAAGCCATTAACGGGTTGGAAAGAGAATCAAAGAAAAGGAGAAAACTCACCGGTGCCCACAAAACTGGTGAATATAGAGAGGAGTCATAGCGAGAAATATATTAAATGAAAATTTTTTCTAGTGTCATGAGTCGAATGTTTCTTACTCATTCTATTACGTTAAATTGTTTTCCAAAATGTTTTTCCCAACAGCCAGTGGTAAAGGTGACAATTTGTGTTAATGGGTTATATTCGTGTTAACTCGTTTATTAATCGTGTCAGAAAACATCAATTTAAATACGGTCTGTTTAATAAACGTGTCAAAAATGTCAATCCAAACACGACCCATTTATTAATCATGTTAATCGTGTAAACCCATATAATCCGTTTAAATTAATATATTAAATAAATAACGAATATAACAATGACTTATTTAACACGGTCAAGATAGGTTTAATATATTTATTGATCATTTATCTTCCCCTTTAAGAAAAATAAATGAATTTTACCTAAAAATATTAAAATTCACATTATTTGTATTTAATATGTCAAATAAACTTTAATGTTATATCACATATCATTAGATTGTAAATAACACATATAGTTAATCGTGTCAATTCGTATCACTTCGTGTTAAGAGGTCAACCCTAGCCCAATTCATTTATTAATCGTGTTAATCGCGTTAACCCGATTATGACTCATTAATTTCGTGCGGATTTTAAATCATGTCGTCAGGTCGCTACTCGGATTGTTAACCAAGTGGTAGACAAATCAATTCTCGTTTTGATCGTATAGGATCTATTAAAGATATTGATAGAATTCAACAATTATAGTACTTACTATAAATAGACCTCTTAGGCGTCCAAAAAATTAGATTTTTTATGGTCTCTATCAAGGTTTTCTACGATCCCCCCCTTTACAGAAAAGGAGTGACAAATAGTTCTGATGTATAAATTATAGGCTTCTTATGTATAAGGCCAAAATGCTATGTATAGATGTTGCCATTAAATCAATAATATCAAACAAAAAAAAAAATTATCCATGTTTAATAAACTATTCTTTTCAATTAATTTTAGTTTTATATTTTTAGTTATTTTGATCCCTCTTCTAAAATTACTTTCCCTCCGACTTGAACTCGATACTCACAATAAAAACAACTCACACTCACTCAACACAAATTGAAACTAGCTTAATTACCTAAACAGTTTACTCATTAGTTAGTTTCCCATATAAATGTGTCGTATTTCGTATTTTTCGATTTTTTTTTTCTTGGGTTAGTATTTTTTAAAATTGTACGTACAAAGAAGTAATTTTAATAATCTATAAAATTCTTAAAACTTTTATAATTATGTGATTGTTTTTACTAAGTTTGAAGTATTTACACATTTGGATGATCCCATTGTCTTGCTCCAACTGTCCATGCCCACATCATTACTTTTGGGTTCATGCTCTTGCCAATGTCGCTAGATCCCCAATATGCAAATACTCCAAACTCTGTTATGCACGCAAGTTGTTCGGTAAAATTCCCCAACTAAATGTCATTGCCAAAACTATGATGGTGACAGCCTATTCTGCATGCCGCTGGTAATCCGAGGCTGGCTCGCAAAAATATTGTGTGGGACCCAATTGGACATGAGAGACACGATTCTATGAGACACGGTTAATTACAAATATGAGATTTTTATAGTAAGATCATATGTTTTTTATTTTTTGCATATTCCTTAATTTAATATGATTTTGATTAAACTTAACAGTTAGAAATATGCACTACTAGAATAAGACAGGACCATTATAAATGATGTGGGAAAAGCTTTGATTTCAATATAGAAAAAGTCTTGTAACATTTTAGCTTATGTTGATGGCTTATCTTCTTTGATTTGTTAGAAGAATGCAGTGTAAATCTGACAGATAGAACTATTGTATGGACAACAAGAATTCCTAGAGAAAGATTCAAGCAGAAACTGTCATGTTTTATATGTACATACCATTCAGTGTCAAAAGTCTTGTAATCTAAATCAATTGCTTCTGGAATGTTTAAAAAAAAAAAAAAAAAAAAATGGAGGAAGCAAAAAATTTCAAAGTTCGGAGTCACAACGGAAGGGCCAATTTCAAAGGTCCAATAAAAGATAATAGCAAAAACCTTCCAGTTAGATTGCAAGAAATAGATAAAATTATTTTCATACCTTGTGTTATTGCAAAATGCGCTTTTTTTATAATATTAAAGTGGCATCTTGATATTTTTAAAAATATCTTCTTAATATCCTGAGATTAATTTTATATATGTAAAATAATTTTAATACCTTTCTATTTAATTAGCAAAAACTAATAAATATAGAAAAAAAAATCATGAACTTTTTTATTTTGTTATTTTCTTTTAAATATTTTAAGGTTTAAAAATATTTTTAGATTTTTGTGAAAAATATTAATTTCTATATAATTAATAAGAAGTGTAGATTGGACATTATATGTCTCAAAAATTAGCTTCACGGTATCAAGAAGATATTTTTAAAAATATTGAGGTATCGTTTTTAATATTAATAAAAACATAGAGTATCAAGAGTATATTTTAGTATAACAAAACGTACTAAAATGATTTTATCTCAACAACAACAACAACACCAATAATAACCAAATTATTATTGTAATTGTTTCTTTCTGTTTGGTTTTCTCTCTCTCTCTCTCTCTCTCTTTCTTTTTTTTTTTCTTTTTTTTTTTTTTTTGAATTTGGAGTAGTAAATTTGAATGCTAGAAGTCTAGAACCTCAGCGCCTGAAGTAAGCCTTCAACAACACCATATTATTTTCTGTTTGGTTAGACCAACATTTATAACTCTGTAGCACTTTTTTTTTCCCTTCTTTCTTTCTTAAATATTGCTTGCTCTGTCTCTTGTCAATTAGGTGTGAGATTTTAATCTATGTTTAATTGGTGGGCCCATTTGTATAATGACTTCTGTGTGTTTTTTTTTTTTTTTTTTTTTTTAGAAAATAATAGAAAATAGGTCAATATGAAAAGTTTAAGAAAGTATATAGGTCAATTTTTAGTTATAGAAATTAATAGGCCATAACTTGTCAAGTTATAGTTCATAACCAGATAAGTTATGGACAAATTTGTCAAGTTATGGTTCATAGTCAGACAAGTTATGGGTAAAAATCGTGAATAACTTGTTAAGTTATAGTTCATAACCAGACAAGTTATGGACGAAAACAGTAATTTGACATATTTATTAACTTATGTAAACTATTGACCTATTAATTTTAATTTATCTCAAGACTTGGTTTATTTTCCTCTTTTTCACTTTTTTTTTAATGACTTATGTGTTGTAGAGTTCAATATGTCATCCAGCTTATGAGGTATGGTAGCCCACTAAGATATCTCCGGCAATTTTAATGCAAAAAACTATGTCTCTTATGGAAATTGCTCCTTGTCATGGTATTCTGAAGTGCAATAAACAAAGACCCCCATGTGTTTCAACCAGTTATAAATAAGAGAAATTGTTACTTGTACTTCACCATTGTTTCAAAGAATAATTTATAGAGCATGATACATGTGACAACTTTATCTAAGGTTTAGCTACAGCAAAAAAACAACCTCATTAAAAAAAAAAAGGGGGGGGGGGGGGGGGGGGGGGGTCTTTTACAGTAGGGTTCGCACTGGTAATAACTTTTTCTAGTCGTTTTATGTAATAAAAATAGCGTCAAAATAAAAAATATATAAAACAGATAATTTTTATACAAATTCAATAATTAAAAATATAAAACTATAGTATTTCATTTTTCATAACCTATCATATAAATCTATAAATAAATATAAAAAAAAAGTCAAATAGAGAGTTCCCAATATATTATTTTTTAAGAAAAAGGAGAGAGAAGTGAAGTTTGCATTATTTGATAATATTTCACGTGCACGCCTCTTTCCTTTCTCTAAATATTTAGACATGTGTGGTCAACTAGCATCTCTAGAATCAAAACCAGATTAAGATCCCGTGACAAAATATTCATTGTCGGTAGCCTATTAACAATCAGACTACGGAACGTAGAAATATTACAGGCACTCCCATTAAGACAAGAAGAACTTTCTTTTATTTTTATTTTATTTTTTAAATAAAAGCTTATGAATGACTACAAAGCTTCAAAAATATTTTGATCACATCCCACATAAATTGAAGTACGGACAGCGATAGGATATTGGGTTTGAGAACAACCAAGAATTTCACGGCAAAAAAAAAAAAAAAGGAAAAAAATCAATTTTCTTCATAAAAATTGAAAAATTAGATACATAAATATTGATCCATATTGTAATATTTTACAATCAATCTAGTCTATATCTTCACCGTCCAACTTTTCTTCACCTTTGTTGAACTCAAACCACATCTTTTTTCTGCAGATATTCATAAAGAAGTACCAAGCGATTCCAAACAGAGTTAACAAAGTACTAATTAAAAGAACTGGTTTAGTAGCCACAGCCATAACATACACCAAAAACCCAGATGGAATCAAACACATAAAAACCAACCCTCCTAAACCCATTGGGACACTAAATGGCCTCTTCACTTGTGGTAACTTCTTTCTCAGCCAAAGGAAAGATGAAAATTCCAACAACATTCCTAAACTGTACAAGAAATTCGCAGATGAAATAATGTTGGCGAAATCCATGTAAGAGACAACAAGTGGTACCATTGTTGAGACCAAAATTCCCAGCCAAGGGGTGTTGAACCATTTCGACCGCGCTCCGAAAATTCGAGGCAAGAAGCCTAATTCCGCCATGCCCAAAATTTGATATGCACTGCTAGTCAATTGGGCTTCGAATAACCCGATCACTGATAAAACTGCGCCGAGTTCGATCCAGATCTTCAACCATTTCCCAGCAATCATTTCAGCAACATTGGCCAAGTACCCATCAACCCAATTCTCTTGATTTAGAGGTATAGCCCCGGTTGCAGCCAAGAGAGGTAATAAGTAACCAAAGCATGACAAAATCACAGCGGAGAAAAGTGCTTTTGGGTATGTCTTTTGCGGTTGCTCAACTTCACCAGCTAAAGTACTAGCATTGTCCCAAAAATTCAAGTTCCAAAAAAGAGTGTTGAAGAACAATGCCCAATCTTTCGTGACACTCTCTTGACCGAAACTAATCCACCTGACGGGATCAACCTTGGGAATCGCTAAAAGGGTCATCAAAAGAAATGGTAAAAGGGACACAATTCCCAATGCGACCGCAGTGTAACCAACTATTGTCAAACCTGTATAGTTGAGAAAAGAGAGGACCAAAGTGGAGACCAATATTGCAAAGTAGCGAGGAAATCCTGAAGAGAGGATTGGGATTACCAGCTTGAGATAGTCAACACAAAGAACAGGATATGAAGCCAAATTGATGACACCACTAAGGAACTTCCAAGAGCCCATGAGGGAGCCCCAAAAGGGACCAAAAGCCTTGTTTGCCCATATCACAAAGCCGCCGTTTCCGGGGAACGCAGTGGCGAGCTCGGCGGTGACGAGTGCCTCCGGGATGCTCCAAATGAAGGGGAAGATGAGGAAGCCGAGGATGGCGAGGAGAGGCCCCGCGGCCCCCACCGCCGACTCTTCGCCGTAGGGGCCGCCGGAGACCTCGAAGTAGATGAGGAAGATGAGAGGGATGAGAGAAAGTTTGTTGTTGGGATGTTTTTGATCAGTTGGTGGTTGTTCCACTTCCACATCATGATCATGATGATCAAGTAGGAGTTGTTTTGTTGTTATATCAGAGTTTGAGGTTCCCATTGTATTCTCTCTCTTTTTTTTCTTTTCTTGTTATTTTGTTGGGAAAGATTAGAAAGAGATTTTTAGTTCTCTCTTTTTCAGACCCTTTCTCTATGTTTTTAACCATTTTGTTGGGAAAATATCGGCGTGATTGATTGCTATGGACCCACTAAGACCAACTAACGATCTCTTCACAGTCAACATTCTGTACGAATAATGATGGTTTACAATTACAAATTTGAAAGTTTCTATTAAATTTCCACATAATTGTTTCATGTATTTTTTTAATTTAATATAATTTTAATAAAATTAAATATTAACCTAATAAATAGAGATATTACTAAAAAAATCTAAAGTCTCGTTCATTTCACTAATTTAAGTTTTAAATTTTAAATTTTTACAGTAAAAAATTCTTAAAAAATATGACATTCAAAGATTAATTAACAAGATGATAATGAATTCTCTTTTTTTTTTTCACTTTTCAAAAGAAAGTAATTACTTGTACGTATCTCATATAATAAAGGTTTCTGACAGAGAAAGTAATTGACAACATAATAGTGCTCTTTCCGTCTTTGCTACTTACCAAATGTATGTAGCGTAGCGTAGCTAGAGATGGAGCTATAGGGCGGGCCCATGGACCGGCCCAAACCCATTCTAATACAGCCTTACGTTAGTCCGGCGCGATACGGTTTAAGATACGGCTCAACCTAATAAAATTAGTGTGGTGGGCTGTGCTAACATTTCTCGATTCATGGATCGGCCTATGAAAATTCATAGGCCAGGCCGAGCATGGGCATGGGCCGCACTATGCCGGCACGAATAGGTCCAACATGAGCCGGCCCATGTAAGGCTCACTTGATTAAGCTCATATAGACCCACAATGAGCCAGCTCATGAAAGGCACAGTTGGAGAATGGCCTTCTTCAAGGAGTGGCATATTAGGCTTTTTATGTTTTTTGTTTATTTGACTTTTATTTAGTAATTTTATAAACTATCTTATATATAATTATTTTCATTGTACTCATTTTTCTTTATTAAGGTTTTTGTCTCACTGGTTTTTTAAAAAAATATTTTTAATGAGACAAATATTAAAAAAATTGTTTCTATATTTTTTCATAATTCAATTAATTATTCAGACTTTTATTAATTTGTATAGAAATTTAGAAACAAATATTAAAAAAATAAAAAATTAAAGATTAAGATGGGCATATCCATCCTAACTCGTTGATGAGCTCAAATGGGCCGGTCCGTTCACGGCCCAACCTGACCCATGACATGACTTGACTTAGCCCCTAGAAAATTAATCCATGGTGTGGACCGGGCCGAAGGTTGTTCTTATATAAGTCGGCCCGGCCCACGTAGGCCTTCTTGCAACTCTATGTGTGGGGCCTGAAATAATTGCTTTTGCTTCAGTTCATTTATTTTTCGTTTTACTCTGTTTTGCACGTCGTTTCCTTGTTAAAGTTGTGTTCCAAAACGCGCGTCGTTTCTTTGTCTTGTTTAAACGCTGCGTCATTTAAGTTGAGGATACAAATCCTGGAGTTTATATGACGTGGAATGGTTGTATTCTGATAGTACGTAGCTCTATAAGAGTATAAGGTGCATAAATAATCATAGTGTTCCAATGTTAATCGATATTCAGTATGGTTTAATTTGAGAGCTCGTGGGAAGTTTCTTTTCTTTTCTTTTTTCTTTTTAATCTCTTTCGTTTAAGGAACCTTCATAAATAGATTAGATAGTACTCATTTTTGTTGAAGATTGTGGAGCCTAATCACGTTGGAAGTCAAGAAAAAAGTAAGATTATAGTAGATAGCTAGTAGCTTTTCTCTATTATTGTTCTAATGCTTTGTTTCATTTCTACACCTTGCATTTTGATATTTTAAACATCATACACTACATTATGAGACATATCAAATTTACACCTTTATGTTTCGAATTCATACTACAGTAAAATCAATATAAAAAATATTTTAGGACTAAGAAAAAATATTATTTTAATGAGATTATTAATTTATCGATAAATACATGATAGATAAATTAGTTGGTAAATAAATATTTATTAATTTAAGAAGAGTTTTATATTTTAAAAATATGTGTCATTTTAGTACATGTATTATTCTTTTGATCAAAATTCATGTATGAGTTATAAATAAATTTTTAAATAAGTGGATGTAGTCAAAATTAATATGTTTATATATAGAATTTCAAGTATATAATTAATGCTATATACATGTACATAGAAGCTCAAAAATTAATGTAAGTATAGTGTACATAGAATGACAATAAATACATATATAGACATAAAATTGATGTACATATTTTTTAAATTTAATACCTAGATGAAAAGAAAAAGTTGTTAATATGATGAATTCTATATGTTATTTATTATTATTTTTTGTATTTAATTAATTATTAATTTATATTTTCATTGGGCCCTAAAAGAAATCGAAAAAAAAAATTATTATCTTATTCATTTAACGAGATTATTAATTTAGTACATTGACTCAAGCGGAGACTAAAAGATTTTATTATTTAATCGAGCTAATTAATTTATCGAACATTCATTCCTCAAAGGTGAATTTTGACCATCATGGGAAGTGATAAATAGAATGGATATAAAGATGCCAGCCAAATTATTCTGTGTTATTAATATCATTGATATTTTTTTCTTTTCTTTTTTTTTTCTTATTTGAATCTGTTTTGGTTGTCCATGATCAATGATCTTTTATTTGCCAGTAAAATCACGTTATTCAAATGCTTGGGACCTGCAAGATTTCTGTTTTCCTGAGACGTTCATTTGCATTGGAATTTTAGATAAGACAATAAAATGGTTGTGATGTGATATTTACTCAACGAATTGCACGGTTATAGATTTTTAGAGTTCTATTAATTATGGTTGAGATAGAAAGTCCACAAAGAGTTTTCTTAGCCGCCTCCCCTATTTGTACTTTCTTTCAGTTTCTCATTCTTTTCTAACTTACTAAGGTCCCGTTTACTTCGCTGATTCGAGTTTAGAATTTGAGTTTTTCTACAGTAAAAAGCTCTCATAAACAATCACATCTAACTTTTTTACTACAGTAAAAAGCTCTCACATAAAGTCACATCTTAACTCGAATTCTAAACTCAAATCAATGAAGTGAACGGGACCTAAAACTCTATTTTTTATCCTCTCTATCAGTTGCCTAACTTAAGTGTCCGAATTTTCTTCTGCAGGTACACCCCAACACCCGGCAATACCGACAACAGACAAAAAGATGGAGAACGCAAGACAAGGTGCTCTTCAGCTTGCAAAGCTCAATAGACCAAAAAGTGGAGACAAACATATTTTATTTGCATATCCATTTTTTTTTGTTTGTTTTTATTTTGACAAAACATATAAACTCCATTCATTTTACTGATTCGAGTTTAGAATTTGAGTTTTGTTACAGTAAAAAATTATCAAAAACAGTCATATCTAACTTTTTTATTACAGTAAAAAGTTCTCATATAAAATCACATCTCAACTTGAATTACAAATTCAAATCAGCGAAATGAATGGGCTCGTGTATATATATGTTATTCATATATACATATTGATCAAAGTGGCATTGGACATAGCCTAGCAACTGGAACAGAGACCAAGGGATGAGCCCTTTGGAGAGTCAACCCAGGTGCCTCTTCCATGTCAAGAGTAGTGCCATTTCTTCCATCAACCTTCCACTCAAAGCACTGAATCATTGAAGCAAGAGTTGTCTGAATGACCTGCATAGAAAGCGAGGTTCCGGGGCATAACCTTTTTCCGCTCCCAAATGGCAAAAGCTGAAAATGTTGTCCCCTCACATCCAACACGGTTTTTCCACCGCCTTCTTCGCCAAGAAACCTCTCCGGCTTGAACTCAAGTGGGTCTTCCCAGTACTTGGGGTCTCTCCCGATAGCCCACGTGTTGACGAACAACCGGGTCCTCTCCGGGATTTCATAGCCACTAGTTGTGCATTTCTTGGATGACTCTCTCAAGATCATTGGGCCTGTTGGATGAAGCCTCAATGTCTCTTTCATTATGGCTTGGAGGTAATGAAGGTTAGCAATGTCTGACTCTTCTACTAGTCGGGTTTTCCCAACCGCATTATAGATTTCTTCTCTTGCTTTGTTCATGATATTTGGGTGGTTTATTAGCTCTGCTAATGCCCACTCTATTGCTTTGGCAGTTGTGTCTGTCCCAGCTACAAACATGTCCTGAAAATTCATGTGTTGATAGCTTTGTTAGTTATTTATAATTTCTTTTAACATGTTTTTCACTTGACACTAGAATTTAGGAAATTGACAATTACCTTCATTTTTGGAGGTAATTAAGAGAGTTCAGAAAGCAAGACCCTTAAAAACCAAAGCTCCAAATTAATGAAAAAGTCAATATTTAATTCTTAAGCAGTTTTATCAAACAGGACAAACAGAGTATTTATAATTTCTTTTAACATGTTTTTCACTTGACACTAGAATTTAGGAAATTGACAATTACCTTCATTTTTGGAGGTAATTAAGCGAGTTCAGAAATCAAGACCCTTAAAAACCAAAGCTCCAAATCAATGAAAAAGTTAATATTTAATTCTTAAGCAGTTTTATCAAACAGGACAAACAGAGTATTTTAAGATGGCAACTAAAATACTTCTCTAGCATATATCCAACTACTAGTTTTCTACTTTGACAATTTGTTATGCATTCAACAGAAAAACAACTATATTATGAACTAGATACTCTTCTTTATAGATCAAGTTCATTGTTTGACGAGATCAATCAATCTAGGGTTGGCTGAAACCTTACCATTATGAATGCTTTTATGTGGTCCTTCTTCAACTTGATTTCTGAGTTCTCACATTCTTGTATATCAAGTAAAATATCAAGCAAATCCTTGACTTTTTCACTTCTACCCTTCTCCTCCTTCCTTGCCTCTTGATGCTCTTTTATAATCTTCTCCATCATAGCATCAAATCTGTCATGAATTTCCTTACACCTCTTCTCAAGACCTTGAAAATCAAAATTCTTACAAAACCAAATATACTCCGACAAGTTAAATCTTCCGGCGATCTCGGTTGTCTCTCTCACCAACTTCCTAATCTCTTCGGCTTCATTGTCATCATCGGAACACTTTTGGCTCATAGTCATTCTCGATATGACATTATTCATTAGCTTCGCGAGCTCTACATCGACTTCAATGGCTTCCTTTCGATCCGCCTTTCTGAGCATCAAGTTCATGAATCCTTTAAGCTCTTCATGCCTAATGGGGAGAAGTTGGTCCATTGTTTGGCCCCCAAGAAGCTGAGTCATGGATATTTTCTTCATAAACTTCCAATAAGGTCCATAAAGTGCAAAAGTAAAATCAGCTGAGGGATAAGAAAGGTTCATAATATTAATGAACTGAGGGCGGTCCAAGAATGAAGATTCATTGGTCTTAAGGAACTCGTTGGCCATTTCTAGTGATGAAACAACCACACAAGGGACATAGCCAAGAGAGATATGAATCAAGGGTCCATATTTGTTTGACAGTTTTTGGAAACTTTGGTGTGGTATTGAACCAACCAAGTGAAGGTGTCCAATGATTGGAAGAGAAGGCGGACTCGGTGGAAGCCGAGCCTTGGTCCGAGCTTTGGCAAGTATGGCTCGGGCCAGGACGGTTGAGACTAGACAGATCACAAGGGTGAGGATGATGTAGCCTTCAAGATCTTCCATGGATGAGTTTTTTGGTAAACAAATCAGTTGTTTAAGTTAAAAGGATTACTCTTAAGAAAGGAGTACTTAGTTTTTTTATTGAAGAAAAAGAAGAGGATAGTCTCAAATGGACTTATAGTATAAAGTATTCTTTTCGACATTTGTTTTGTCTTTTTTTAAAAGCATTAGGTAGTGATCTAATGCCCAAGATTAGCCTCAATGTTTAAAGTAAATATATATAAAAAATAAACATAAAAGAATAAAAAGTAGTGTGGACTTTTCTTGCCAAACTAGTGCTAACCGTAAAAGATTAAAAAAAATAATCATGACAAATATCGTTTGAAAGTGCATGACTCAAGATTTTTATCATTTACTCTTGATTTATAATCTTTTTAGTTAAATAATTACACTAATAAAAGAGTATTTATCAAGAGTAAGGAATAAAGGTTCTGACTCATACACTCTCAAGAGTAAATTCTCTATTTTTTGCTTTAAAAAAAATTACTTTTCTTCTCATGTAATATCCTATTTGTAGAAGTTGTGATCATCAAGGCATACTTTTTTTTCCCATAGAAAAGCAAATAATGACGGGAATTTTCACTATTTTTATTAGTAACTACATATTTAGTATCTGAGAGTTTCTTCGGTAGTCCACGTTATTTGTAATTCTAATTTTTTACTATTAAATATGATTAAAATTACATTAGATAGAAAAAATATGTAAAACAAACAGTTTTTGATATAGATCTTATGACTAAAAAAATAAAGAATTACCGATAGTTTATTTTAAGAACTACTAAAGACACTCCATTCATATTTAGCTTCTAATCTTATGTAGTAGATTTTCTTTTTATATGATAAATGTAGTCGGTTACGCATTCCAATTTTGTGATATTATATTTATCTTGTTCGAAGTAGAATATTATGTGACAAATTCATTAATAATTTCCATTAGCCGACCATGAGGGATGTTGGATACATACCTTAGCAAGTGCGACGAGTTCACTGTTCACGAATTAAAAACCCCTTTGTATCTATTTGAATATTTGCGTTTGGATTTTACTTCCGATTTCTTGACTTTGTCATTTCTTTTCTTTCAAGTTGTTGAACGGGTCAAAATAGATCACGGTGGGTACGATAATTTTGCAATTATATACATAAAAAAAGTCATATGGGAACTATACTTTACATGGAATTATAAAATGCAAATAAATTTCTATGCAATATACTATATAGTATATGAAAAATGAAACTACCTTTTGCAATTATATATCTCCTTAACGTTTTAAATTCATGTTCACTATTTTTTATTAATTTTCGTTCATTTCACCGATTCGAGTTTTGTTATAGTAAAAAGCTCTAAAAAACAGTCACATCTAACTTTTTTACTACAATAAGAAACTTTCACATAAAATCACGTCTCAACTCGAATTAACGAATTAAACGGGCCCTAAGTATCTAACTTCCTATACATTTTCTCAATTCTTGAGGCAAAACATACCATCTTTATAATTTAAAACAATCACTCATTTCAAATGCCATATAAAATTGAATTTTGATATTAAGAGCACCTGACACTTATTAATAGAAGGTGGATCCCACGACATAACACCTATAAATGGAACCGGTCTTATAAGTGCTTGTATTTAGTACCGGCGCTTAGCACCGGTAGTTCCCCCAAGTATTTTTTCTTTTGTGAAAAATGTTTCATATTGGCAGTGGACTGAACCTAGCAACCGGCACACAAACCAAGGGATGAGCCCTTCGAAGAGTCAAGCCGGGTCCCTCTTCCATGTCCACTATGCCATTTTTCCCACCAACTAATTTCCACTCAAAGCATTGAATCATGGAAGCCAGGCTTGTGTGAACTACCTGCAAAGCAAGTGATGTTCCTGGACATCCTCTTCTTCCACTCCCAAAAGGCAATAGATGGAAATGTTGTCCTCTCACATCCAATTGGCTCTCTCTACTGCCTTCTTCACCAAGAAACCTCTCCGGCTTGAACTCGAGCGGCTCTTCCCAGTGCCTCGGGTCCCTTCCGATAGCCCAAACATTGACAAACACCTGAGTCTTTTCCGGGATGTCATAGCCATTGATTGTGCATTTTTCTGAGGACTCTCTCACAATTAGTGGGCTTGGGTGAAGCCTCAGTGTCTCTTTCACTGTGGCTTGGAGATAAGGAAGGTTCACTATATCTGACTCTTCTACTAGTCTGCTTTTCCCAACTACAGTGTCTATTTCTTCTCTTGCTTTGTTCATCATACTTGGGTGGTTTATTAGCTCTGCTAGTGCCCATTCTACTGTAATGGCTGATGTGTCTGTCCCAGCTGCAAATATGTCCTGTCAAAAAAAATAATAATAATAGTTATAAAAATTCGAGTAAATTACATTGTTGCATTCTGAACTTTTTGTTTTTCACATAATAGCACTTCTAAACTTTCAATTTTAGCTAATTACATTATGAATTTTAAAATCAGTAACAAGTGCAATTTACTTTAATAATTTTACAACCTTCTTAGTTCAGTTTTCTATTTTTTTTTTCTTGTAATGTCAAGCACTCATCACCAAGATCTCCATTATTGCAATTTCAGCCACGTGATATTGTAAGTGTATACTCTTGCACAATTAAAAAAAGTAGAAAATAGAAATCAATTTCAAGTTCCTATAATCTCTGAAATAGTCAGTTCTGGCTAGGAATTTTGAGAGCCATATAGAATGATCCCTCATATATGAATATCTATTTGTTTACATGTGTCTTGTTAATACTACTTGAAGCAATAACAAATTTTCATGCTCAGAATATTAGACCAAGATTTTTGATTTTCTCACATAGTATATAAACATTTTCGCTTGACCTTGTACGAACGATCAGCTCTCTGATACCACTTATTGGGAGAGACACCACATGTAAAATTGACTAACATATTTCAGGATCTCAACTTGACCTAAAAGTTTAACCTATTAGGTTTTGGATCTTGGGTCCTTCATGCATATAAATCATTTTATATTTTCATCTACTTTTCATGGGACAACACATACATGCACTTTTCTCAATAAATACACACATATAGTATAATGTTTGTTGATTGTTTCATAAAACGTACCAGAATGAATGCCTTAATGTTTTCTCTTGTCAGTCTGATTTCTGAGCTCTCGTCCTCTGATATATCAAGTAAAATGTCAAGTAAGTCCTTCACTAAATCACCCTCTCTCTTTGCCTCTTTCCTTGCCTCTTCATGCTCTTTTATTATTCTCTCCATCATGGTGTCAAACTTCTCACGAACTTCCTTAAGCCTTTTCCCAAACCCCTGCAAGTCCAAGTTCTTACAAAACCAGATGTAATCTGACAAGTTGAATTTCCCGGTCAGCTCAGCAGTCTCCGTCACCAATTTCCTCACCTCATTGGCTTCACCGTCCTTCTCGGAACACCTTTGGTTCATAACCATTCTTGATATGACACTGTTGGTTAGTATAATGAGCTTTCCTCCAACATCAACTGCTGCATTTTCTTCAGCCTTTTTCAGCATCACACGTAAGAACCGCTTGAGCTCTTCGCGCCTAACGGGGAGAAGCAGATCTAGTGTTCTGCCACCAAGAAGCTGAGACATGCAAAGCTTCTTCATGAACTTCCAATAAGGTCCATAAGGAGCAAATGAGAAGTCAGCTGATCCATAAGTGATGTAGTCAACAGCAGCCGTCTGAGGGCGGTTCAAGAACGAAATTTCTTGCGTCTTAAGGAACTCCTTGGCGATTTCTGGGGATGAAGCAACCACACAAGGAACAGAGCCAAGGGAGAGATGGATTAAGGGTCCATAGCGGTTGGAGAGTTTGTGGAGTGCTTGGTGTGGTATTGGAGCTAGAAGATGAAGGTGTCCGATGATTGGAAGGGCTAGTGGGCTCGGCGGAAGGCGAACCTTGGTTCGGTTTTTCTTGAATATGGCTCGGACCACAATGGTGGAAACTAGCAAGACTAGGAAAAGTGTGATGTAGCCTTGAAAGTCTGCCATAGCTGAACTTTTAGTGAAGAAAATAATGAATGAAATTATATGGGGCAGGAATGCTTTATAAATGAAGAACCAAGTTTTCCTTAATATTTAAAACAAAACAAAAAAAAAGAAAAAAAAAATCCAGAGGCCTGCTGCAACAAACAAAGGAGAAAAATAATGCAGAAGCTTTGACTATTAAATAAATACTTTTAATAGAAGCAGTAATCACTCCAATGAAACTAAGAATTAGTCAATATGCTAACTACATTTTGTATGATTTTATATTTAATCCTATTAATTCAATTTCACATCCCAACAATATACAATATTAACTTCATGTTTTTTATTTCATTTGTTAATACCTGCATTAAACCTTGTGGGACAAGCCGTCCTTGATTAGTGCATCTTAGGAAACGCCAATCAATATTATAAAAACTGTGTATTCTTTACTTAATATACATTCGTCTGCACTTGTTTGTTGCCTTGTAAATACATAAAGCCTGCAATTAATATTTGTTGTTTAATCTGAAGCTCACATCATCATCTGTTGTCCTTAACAATTTGGTACGAAAGTTAGGTCATCTCTCCAAGTATTGACACTTGATGAAGATGTTAGAGATTTGGTAACGATTTGTACGTATCTCCATTTAGTATGATAATATTGTCCGCTTTGAGTTTAACCCCGCACTGTTTTATTTTTAGACTTTACCTTAACAAGTCTCATACCATAAGGAGATGTTGTCCACACATATAATTCATTACTTATAATCTTCGCAATGCGATTACACAACTTATCTTGTCTTAAGTCTTTAACCCTTTTGCCTCAGATGGCTGTCTAAGTTTTTGAGTAATATTTCCTCTTTTACTTTGCCTAGGCATCAGTCAAATCACAATCTTTTAGTTTTTCTATTTCCAATCAAGTTTGTGTTGGCCCAAAATCTTTCAGAAGATATTTGGTTCATGAATTAGAATTTTGTGATTAGAACTATTTTTGATTTACGTGTATTTTTTGTGAGAGAAAACACTATAGTGAACCATAAACCATGATTCAAATCATGGTTTGAATCCTCTAACTTAGTTTTCTTCGTATGTCAAGGCAACATGAGGATTTCCTTAATCCTAAGCTTGGGATGTTGGACTTTCATAATCTTACAGGCAGACTTTAAATACTATTGACTTGGAATTAAATTTAGCCAATTATTATATATACATATATAAAGACAATTTTTAAATCAGAAAACTTGAGGGAATGGATTAAGCCTGGCCACTGGAAAGCAAATGAAGGGCTTAGCCTTAGGAAGTGACAATCCAAACCCCTCTTCCATATTCACAACGCCATTCCCGTCTTCACCAACCTTCCAATCAAATCAATGAACCAAAGCTGCCAAGGACCAACAATGCGAGATTAGCTTCGGGACATAGGGCCAGTTTGGTAGTGTTGTAAATTATGAAAAAATTACTTTTAACTGTGCTGAAAGAAAAAACAGTTGTTACAAAAAATAGCTGAGTGTTTAGTAAACTATAATTATACAAGTGTTGTTGGTTCCAAAAGCAGTGTAATGACGTTTGGTAAATTGTGAGGTTGAATTGTTGTAGGTAGTTAAGATGACCGTAATTGATAATATTAAATTAATATATAAAGTAATTAATAATTAATAATTATTTAGAAATAAAAATAATATATTAATAATATAATAATAATGGACAAATTATCATTAATGAGTATATTAGTAATTAAACTATACATACAATAAATTAATATGCTAAACAATTAAAAAATAATTAGTAATTAATTATAAGTAATTACTATGTTAGTAATGCACTCATATTTATTAGATTATATGTAATTAATTAGTGTATTAAGAAAAATAATTTGTATATACATAACTTATTAATATTGGTAATTATTCTTTTTACAATGATTAATTACTAATTAACAATTATTAATTATTATTGAGTAATATATTACATATTGATAATTATAATTTAATATTAATTATTAGTCGAGTAACTACTATTTATTTTTTATTTACTAACTGTTACTAGTTAATAGATTATAATTAACATAATATATGATTGATATATTAATAATTATTTATTTATTTAATAACCTATTATTACTTGTCTTATTGTTAATATGTTATATACTTAATTTTTAGCAATTAATCTTTAACTAAATAAATAATTACTATATTATTTATTATTTTATTAACAAAATTAAAAACTTAATGTAATAAATTAATATTTAATTAATAAGTAACTACTATTTATTTATTAGTTATTAAGTATATCTATTTATTAATTATTAATTATTTAATATAACTTTGTTGATAATCATTAATTATACTATCATGATTCCCACACAATCTAAATGTCAAAGTTGTCTTTAGACTACTCCTGATTTTAGCTGTGAATTTTTAAAAAATTCTTTAAAAATCACTTTTTATGGTTTTTACTAAATATCATTATGAGCTTTTGATTGCTAGAGAAGTGATTTTAAGCTCCAAGAAACACTACTAAACGCACCCATACTCTTCTTCCACTCCCAAATGGCAACAGCTGAAACTGTTGTCCCCTCACATCCAAATCTCTCCTTACATTACCATCATCTTCGAGAAACCTCTCTGGCGAGAACTCATGTGGGTTCTCCCAATGCTTCGGGTCTCGGTTTATTGCCCATAAAGTGATGAAGAGTCGAGTGTTTGCTGGGACATGGTAACCATTTATAGCGCACTCCTATGAGGATTCTCTGGCTATGAAAGGGCCTCCAGGGTGAAGCCATAGTGTTTCCATTACTTTAGCTTGTATGTAAGGAAGATTTGGAATGTCTGATTTTAGTGGTTGGAGGCATTAGATTTTAGTCTCATTTTGTTATTGAATCCAGATAATTGTTATTGTAATGCTCTCTAAATCTCGAAAGCATGATTATGTATAATATTCGCATCCCGTCGATGTATTATTATGTATAATTATTTTGGACATTTGTTTCTTGTGTGAGATTTTTATTTGTTGACATATTATTTTTGACTGAATATATATTTGTTGTTTGATTTGTATTGTCCAAGTGAGAGATGTTGAAATATTTGTATCGACTAGCACAAATCATAATTAATTCACTTAAATATGTCACAAATTTAGAGCATGGTTTTATGGAAAATTATATTAAAATATGGTTTATGGCTTTATGCATGGTATTATATCAAGGACCATAATAGGATGAATAATTTAATTTTTAATGTGGTTAAGGCCTTTGAATACAATCTCTCTAAATATTTAGTCAGCCCATTAGGCTAAATTCTCTCTCCATCAAAATTTTGGTTAAAGCCCAACAAGACCCATATACTTATTGGGGAGAAAGAGAGAAATAAGTCAAGACTTGAGATGAATTAAAATTAATAGGCTAATAGTTTACATAAGTTAATAAATATGTCAAATTACTGTTGTCGTCCATAACTAGTCTGGTTATGAACCATAACTTGACAAGTTATTGTTCATAACTTGTCTGGCTATGAACCATAACTTGACAAGTTTATCCATAACTTATCTAGTTATGAACCATAACTTGACAAGTTATGGCCTATTAATTTCTATAACTAAAAATTGACCTATATACTTTCTTAAGCTTTTCATATTGATCTATTTTCTACTATTTCCCTACTTATTGTTGCAGTCAAACATAAGAGAGATTTTTGTTCTCCTTTTTGTGTATGTGGTCCGAATGTGGCTGGTTAGGAGAGGGGAACAAGAGGAGAGTTCAAAAACACTTCAAGCTACTTGTGGTGTTCTCAGGTTGCTGATCGGATTCCGGCCGGCTGTTAGTGATTTCCGGCGGCCGGTGACGTTTTGATCTCATTTATATGTATTGAGAACCTAAAATTTCTAGCATTGACGGCATGAAAGAGCTTGAGAAGCTGTGTGGTTGTGGAGATTATTCTACTAAAATCTTACTCGGAATTCCATTGAAGACGTTAGATTTGCATCTCAAGTCTGATGATGCATTTGAAGAAGAAGAAGAAGAAGAAAGACGCTGGGAAGATATAGAGGAAACAGAAATCATTGTATGAGTGTGTTGGAGATGATCTGAAAGACGGATATATATTGGTTTTCCTGTGAAGATGTGCATACTAATTTTGTTAATAACATTTACTTTGTTACTTTTTTTCTAATGATGACTGATTTTTCTTTTTCCGTTACGGAGATATCTTTTGATGTGAAATTAATTAATTGTTAGTGATTATTCGTATTAACATGTAATTTCTTTTTATTGTACATACATTTACAAATGTTTGTGTTTTCATTGCCGGATGATTTTTGGGTAGACTTCTTGATCTCACAACCTGAGTACTGTGTAAATCATAATCAATACTGCATACAGAAGAAGTTCATTGTTCTCTCTATAATCAGGTCAATCCAGATTTTACAACTTATATATAATAAGAGATTTTTTGATCAATTTAAATAGGAATGAAACAAAAACGCTTCATAGCATAATTCTTCTCCCAAGGGACAGAAGTTACTAATAACAAGTTGTATCTCTAGCTAGGTTGTGTGAATGAAATAATTTATTTAGAAAAATTATGTAAATGGCCATTTTTTTTACCACTTTTTCTGTTAAATGGACAACTTTTATTTTTTTGACAAATGGCCAAATTTTTTTATTTTAGGAAAATAACCACTTTCCTACCGTGTCAATGAGTGATTAACCGATATACTATTAATTTACTTATGATTTACTCAATGATTCTTCATTATTAATTAATAAAATCAGTTCATAATCAACCAAAATCAGTTAATAATTAATCAATTTCAATCAATAAATTACAGATTTATTACTGAGTCAAGAAGTGGTTGACCACAAAGTTATTAAAAAAAACAACCATTTTTCTAATTTTATAAAATTTTGACCATTTAATAAAAAGACCACTAAAAATATGGACATTTACCTATATATCACGTTTTTCTCTTAGAGATTACTTAAAAGGATATCAATGTAAAGTATATTATCCTAGCTTGTTTTAGGATACACAGACATCTAACCTGGCCATTCCAAACTGCAACGAAAATTTTTTCCTAAATTCTAATATTAGAAAAAATCCTAGTCCCACATTAATTTAAATTATTCAAATAAGAAAAGCATTAGCTCTTATATAGTCTCTTAGGGTCTTTTTTTTCCTTTTTCCTTTTTTTTTTTTTTTTTGCTATCGTTTTTATGTTAAAGCCTTTCTCTAGGATGTTGTGCTTTTTCTATCTTATATCTAAAAGTGACTAACGATAGAAATGTAACCATTAAAAATTCACCCAATAAATATGTATAGATATAAAAATTTCTTAAAGTACAAAAATTGACGTAGAATATTTACGAATTAAACATGGGAGATATTTAAGAATTTTTTCAATACATGATGTATATTATCCACACCACCGCCACTCACATTCGCAAGTTATTTTTTCACCAATCACCCACATATATACAATAATGTCCCCAAATATTAGATTTACATAATAAATACTACATATAATTTTACATATTAATATATATGATTGGTTGAAATTTAACCAATATTATTGACACGATTTTAAAATTTTTAAACTTGAGGGAATGGGTTGAGCCTGGCCACAGGAAAACAAACCAAGGGCTTAGCCTTAGGAAGTGACAATCCAAACCTCTCTTCCATATCCACAACACCATTGTCTTCCTCACCAACCTTCCAATCAAAGCAATGGATCAAAGCCGCCACCGTCGTCGGAACGACTAATAGCGCGAGATTAACTCCTGGACACCCTCTATTTCCACTCCCAAACGGCAACAGCTGAAAGTGGTGTCCCCTCACATCCAAATCTCTCTTTTCATTGCCATCCTCGTCGAGAAACCTCTCCGGCGAGAACTCGTGCGGGTCATCCCAATGGTTCGGGTCTCGGTTGATTGCCCACGTGTTGATGAAGAGCCGGGTATTGGCTGGGACATGGTAGCCATTTATTTCGCAGTCCTTAGAGGATTCCCTGGCTATGAAAGGCCCTCCAGGATGAAGTCTTAGGGTTTCTTTCACTACAGCTTTTATGTAGGGAAGGTTTGCGATGTCTGATTCTTGTACCATTCTATTGTTTCCTACAACTTGGTCTACTTCTTGCCTTGCTTTGGACATGGCGTTTGGGTGGCTTATTAGCTCGGATAGTGCCCATTCCATTGTCACCGCTTGGGTTTCGGTCCCAGCACCAAAGATGTTCTGCGTATATATGCGGCATGTTTGGTGGACTATATTAGAGTATTGCATTGTATAGTAATACATTAATATAATATTTAATATGACAGTATTGCGTACGTTAACATGAATTGTAAGATAATACGATTCATTTCGTATTACTTTATGCCAGATCAGTGGTCGGAGACCAGGATCTAGGTGAGGGTCGAAACTCGGGTGAGATCGGATCGTGATCGACTTAGGGGCCAGAAACAAGGTTGGGGTCAAGATTGGGTAGGAACAGCGATTGAGGTCAGACTAGGCCATGGGTCAGGTTCAGTCTGACAAGAAGGCCAAAGTCAGGTCATGATGGTTAGGATTCATGTCAAGACAAGACCAAGGTCATGGTCAGTCCAAGGCTAAGATCAAGTTCGACCTGTGACCGAGGTTAGAGTTAAGTTGGGGTCGTGCCAAGATCGATATCAAGGTTGGAAATCAATTTGGGAATAAATAATACAATGCAATACAATCTAAAAGTGCATACATTAGATTATTAACTTCTTTAATGTTTTATCACTGTAGTGTATTGTTGATAATATAACACAATAAAATACATTTTGTACACTACAATACAAGAAAAGCTATAAAGGTTATAGAGACAGGTGCTAATTGAAAAGATACTTTTTATGAGATGAGAGAGAAGGACAGGTATCCAGAACTCTTAATCCTAAAAAGTTGCTACCCTTACCCCATCTTGCTCTGACATGTATATATATATATATATATATTCAAAAACCTAAACAACCCATTAAAATGAAACTAAAAAACAGCAACATCGAGACAGAAAAAAGCAAGATCTACACCCAACAACAAAGATCAAAAAGGATGCTTCATTAAACCTACTCCTAATCGGGGAGTCATACTAGCTATAGCAATAAGAAATTAAAAAAGCAGTACAGATATATATGATTTGAGTATTTTGTTTCTATTTATGCATTTTCTCAATCAGACGTACACATATATGTTTTGCGTTTCACGTTTTTGTTAGCTTGTGAGAAAAGGGAATAACATATTGTATATATGTTGCTAAATGCTTTTGCTGACAACATACACTTAAATTTTTCCCACGTACCACCCAAAAAAAAAAAAACATGGGACCTAGTTAGCAGTATTTTTTTAGCAGTACGCTATATATATAACCCAAGCCTCAAAAAAAAATTTATTAGTATTATCATTCTTATTGCTGTTAAAACTATAATTAGTAGTGTTATATTAATCATGTATATTTATCAGGACGCTCACATGTTAAATTTTTTAGAAGTGCCAACTGATCATCTTGTAAAACCTACTACAACTCTTACTCACCATGTCAACTTTTCATCACAAGCCAATAAATCTAATATCAGGTTCTTTTCATAGGTTTGAATCGCAATTCAACCTTTTTGCTATAGTTTTTTTCTCACAAAATTTTGAATTTTTTCAAACTTTCTATGTAAACCTAAGAAAAGAACGGCCCTTACACAAAGGGAGATAACGTATATATGACCTAGAGACTAGACGATAAGGAATAAATGCATGCTTACCATAACGTAGGCGTTGATATTTTCTTTAGTCAACTTGATCTCCGAATCCTCATCTTCGTAAACATCAAGCAGCATATCAAGTATATCCTTAACTTCTCCATTATCATTATCCCCACGTGTTTCCATTCTCCTCCTCTTTGCTTCTTCATGATCTTTAATAATCTTCTCCATCAAATTATCATATCTAGCCCTTACCTCTTTAAGCCTTTTCCCAAACCTCTGCAAATCAAATTTCCTGCAAAACCAAATGAAATCTTGCAAGTTCAACTTCCCAGCAAGGTCACACATCTCGTCCACAACATACCTCATCTCGTAAGCTTCGTCTTCGTTTTTCGCGCACTTTTGTTTCAGTGCCATCCTTGAGATGATATTGTTTGTCAACCCCATGAGTTGAGCTCCGACATTGATTTCCTTTCCTTCGTCTGCTTCCTTCAGTATAGTTTGTATTAACTGCTTTATCTCTTCCCTTCGGATAGCTTGGTAAACCTGCCATATTCAATACAGTTAAACTTTTTTTTTTTTCTTTTTGCAAAATATAAATCTGGGAAGGGGACGACTAATATTAGTACAAAACATATATGGTCGTTAGCAAAGGAACTCCCGTATGCTAATAGAAATAATCGTTGAGACCCTACTATCCGAATCTACCTCTCGGTGCGAAGCGTGTCACCCAACTCTATCAAATGTGTCAGCGGTAAGGAGACATGAGTTTGTGGTCGCAGGCGCTGGCATTTAAGACCCTTAAGAAAGACCGCCCAACCCTTTAATCTTTGACTACAAACCTACTAGGGTAGTCTATTGCCGCTAAGCCACCCGGTGGATGGTTAATTCATGTTAACATATTTCTAAGATTAAATACTGTATATATGGCTCATAAGTTGTAACCAAATTTTGAACTGCATTTTTTCTTTAATTTATTTATTTATATATATATATATATATATTAAGGGCATATATAGCTAGCTAAGCCTGCACCATTTGTATACAAGTACAGACAATATCACTGAATCTTTTGTATGACTGAATATATAATGCCACATCACTTTGACTTAGAAATCAATAGAAATTAGTGCACATGTTACCATTATAAAACAAAATGTGCAAAACGAATACTGTATTGGTAAAACCAGGAAAGTACTTCATGATAGAAGCTCACTGTGTCCAAGAATAGATAAATAAATATAATCAACAGTTTCCCAAAGTTTACAACAGAAATTACCTCCATGATAGAAGCTCCAAGAAGCTTGGACACAGTGAGCTTCCTCATGAACTTCCAGTAGCGTCCATACGGCGCCACCGAGAAGTCGGAACCACCGTAGGTTAGGTAGTCAAAATTCGCCCTCTGTGGACGGTTCATGAAGCAAGACTCGTTGGTTTTGAGGCATTCTCTTGCTATCTCCGCGGAGGAGACGAGAAGAGAAGACTTGTAGCCGAACCGGAGGAAGACGATCGAGCCATATCGGTTCGAGACCTTGCAGAGAGCTTGGTGGGGGAGTTTTCCGAGGAGGTAAAGATGGCCGATGATGGGAAGCGCCGGTGGGCTTGGTGGAAGAGGAAGAAGGGACTTGGTTTTACGTTTGCAGAAAAATATTATGGTTTGGACAAAGATTGTTAATGAGGCTAGGGCTAGGATAATTAATAGAAGAAAAGCGAAGTCTTGGAGATTAGCCATTAAATGAAGATTATTATGTTTGGGAATGTTTTTTGAGTGTGAAATATTGGTGGTAATGAGTACTTATAGAGGGATTTGGAACATTTTTTTTTTTTTTTATGGTGATTGCTTTTTTAATTATTTTGTGTACTGTAGCCTAAACATTTTAGTGGTTGGCTGGGGCGTAGGGGGCATATGCCCCCTAGAGTTTTGACTTTTTTTTTATGTATAGGTTTAAAAAAAAGAATTTTTTAATCCTTTCTTTATTAACAAAAATGTATGGATGTCCCCATTTAACAATTTAAAAGTTAATTAAACCAAAACTTAATTACTTTAGGGGAAAAAATCCAATTATGATATCCTTAAATCCATCACACGCAATCTTAATTTAATCTATTAAGAGAGAGAAGGAAAGGTGAATGCAAAGAGTAAAAGACTTAAAAGTCTGTAGTGGAAAATCAAAAAACCAAAAACCAAACACAAAAACAAAATAAATAAATAAGTGTAAGATTAATTATCAGGAAAGAAAGAATTAAGACATTCATTGAACAACATTTGAATGCAACAAAAAAAGGTATAACACTAATAATTCATCCAAATGTGATGGCTGTCTCTCTCTTTTTTATTTTTTTCTTTTTGTTGCTTTTGCAATATGATCTGTGCCTTGTTTTAAAGAACACGTATTCCTTTTCGTTAAAGTGTTGTATATTTTTCAGATTTGTTAGACTCTAATCAAAAGGCATGCATCTTTTCAACCGTATAGGATATAGTAGAATGCTTAGATGGGGAATAATTACAAAAGTAATTCCCTTTCATTTCTAATATTATTATAAAGATTAACCATCCATTTTTTTAGAATTACAATTCAATCCCTTTTAGATTGAGGCTGTTTACAAAATTCACCCCGGACTTATTGGTTGTAATCAAAATGAGTAAATGTCTTTAGTAAATCCTAGTGAACTTGATCATTTTACAATAATCTTGCTATTATGTGTTCGTTAATTACGAAGTAATAACTTCAACAAATTTAACTTATCATTCAAGAACCGCAAGAGTCGTGATCACGTTTTGAGTATCAATCAATCCCTAGTAAGATTTGAAAGCTTTCGCCACCAACTACTAAGAAAATTTAAAAGTGAGAGTTCCAAAGAAAAAGAGAGAGAGTAGGGAAGAAGGAGAACAATTTGGTCGGTTACCGAAAGCGCATTTTTGGTCAACCAGCTCTTAAAATACACTCATGCGCTCTACATCTACCAATCTACACGGTGGTGAAGTCCGTGTTGGTGTATCCTTCACTTTTTTTAGTCATAGGTGGAATAATGGGGATCATTCCGCCAAAGTTGGTGTTTGTTTGCCCCACCCATCTATAGATTTGTGTGGTTTTGGTTGTTTTTATTGATTTTAGTTGTGTTCCCCTGCCAAGCTCTAACCTTGTGTGGTTTTGTTTGTTAGTCTTGGTTGTTTTTTCCTATCAATCTCTAGATTTGGGTGGGTTTGGTGTTGTTTTTTATCTTCTGTATTACTTTTAGCCATATCTCCCGCTTCGGCGAGCTAAATCTGGAAGAATACAGGTTTTCAAAGATCGGTCTTTGCAAAGAGTTTGCCACAGGCCATTTGAGAGAGCCAACTGTAAAGGGAGAATTAAAAGAGGCCTAGAGAAGTGCTCGAAATTGTATCCACCATCAGACCTTGGATCTCTGTACTAGGACGCCATCAAATTTACTAATTTTAGTTTTGTTGTATTAAGTTTTTTGTATTGAGGTTTCTATAAATTCTATGTTTTGTTGCTAATGAAATATTGTTTTGCATTAAAAAAAGTTTTCGCCCCCCAATTACAGGATAACCAAGTGATGTTTACTTTAAAGGATGAAGTTATAATACCCAAAATAAAATGGTTGGTTTTTATTATAATTAAAATGTTAAAAGACAATTTCGTAATCATACATGATCCATTTTACAAAATTATGTAGTTTTTCACACATTAATTATCTATTTTGTGCTTTATTATAAGTTACCGGACTCTATTGTGTGCTTTATTATAAGTTACCGGGCTTCATTTATACTATAGTCATATATCAAATTTAAATATTAATGGTTTTTATTTCAAGTTTTGTATTTGTACAAAAATTCTAGTTTACCTTTCTTTAAAATCCATTCATGCATGATGCATATAAAGTCTATGATACAAAACTTTCGGTTACTTGACGTAAAAATTTAGCATTTTCGTAGTATAATTATTTATCAATCATAATCAATGTTACGACCACGGAACTAATAATGTGATCCCTACTTAATTTCTTTAGGTTTCATTTTTTTTAATCTAAATTTCGTTTTAATTTCTTATTTAAACTATAAATGTTCTTACTTTTTCTATCGTGCACTTTTTTAATTTCTTTTTTTTGGATCCGTGCCATAAGTGTTCAAGTTCTTTAGCACAACTCCAACTATGCTAGTCATTTCATGTTTTTATCCAAAATAACTAATGATTTTTTTTAAAAGTTTTCTCCACTTCAATCATTAGCTAAATAGTTAGCTATTTTGACTAAAGCATTTTCCACTAGCTAAATATAGCTAGCAAGAAGTTGCTAGCTATTTATTCTTTTATTATTTTATTCTTTATTTTGACATAAAATAAAAATTAAAAAAAATTATTTATATTTTAAACTCAAAAAATATTAAAATATTCTATGTTTAGTTAAAATAGAGAGAGTGATTAGAATGACTCACTAAAAAATTGCTAGCTAAAATAACTTTCTAGTCATTTTAACTAGAATTTAGCAAAAATTTAGAGAGGTTTTCCTTGGAGATGCTCTTAAATGCTAGTCACCATTTTTTGGCTGAATAACTGGGCAAGGTAGGGGTCGGTAATAATATCACGTCCCCATCCTCATTCCCCAAATGATCCCCATCTTCATCCCCATTCTCGATTAAATGAGTCAGGAATTCTCTGGTAGTGAGACTTTTTCCATACGCGCCCTACTCCTCATTTAAAATAATTATACATTTAGAATTGTAACAAAATTTAAAACACAAATGAAGTATAAACTCGGAGACAAGACTGTGTCCCCATCTCTAATTATTATCCCCCATCGTCGACCTTTTCGAGGAGGATTCCCGTTCCGTTATGTTTTATTAACCTCTTTCACCCTTTGCATGTTTACGAAAAGTTTTAATTGCTCTTAGGGATTTATTGGCCTCAAATATAACTGTGAAATTTCTTTCCTTTTCTTGGAAGAACAAGCTTTCTATTTTTATATTAACATTTTATTTCTTATGTTTTGATAATTCCTTGAAATAAATAATAGAATAGGTTATTATAGTATCGTGAACCATATTGTATTAAATTAATAATGTTTTGCATTTAAATTAGAAGATTTGTTATTAGGAAAAGATTGTTAATACGTAAAGGAAAGAAATGATGATAGTGATAAATAAAAAGATATGATCAATATATCAAATTAGTACATTGATTATTACTGATATTGCAATGTAAACATAGTCGAAATTTTTGTTCTCCCTCACATACTACCAACGTCTTGCGGGCATGGGAGTTAATGTTACAGTTAATATAACTGCTGTAAATAGGATTTCATTTAATCATGAACTAATCAACAAATTCAAAAAATAAATAAATAAATAACATCCTCAACGAGGCTTGAAGAAGAGACTTACGTAACGGCACTTCATTTAGCTATATATTTTACGTGTTTTTTTTTCTTTTACAATTCAAGAGCAGTACTACAGATCCATTAAAGGATAAAGGGAGATAAGAGAAAAAGATTACCTGACTTCGTAAAAGTATTCCTTTTGAAAGAAGAAGGAAAAAAAAAAAAAAAAAAACACTACCATTTGACTAGTTCTAATCCAAAATTTAGAAATGTATGGCCTACTATTAAGGGATAAAAATAAAAAGAGACTCCACTTTAAGGGGTAGTACTACCGATGAATTTATTAATATTTTCGTATGTACCTATTACAGTAAGAAAACTTAACAGATACATCGCAAATAAATACAAATATCTAGTTTACTAATGTACGAATGTCCCTCTTTTAATCCTTTTTAAGTGATAAAATAATTAACAGATACGTTGCAAATAAATTCAAATATCTAATTTAGTATTGTACGAATGTCTCTCTTTTATTTCTTTTTAAGTGAGGCAAAATTTGGGACAAATCTATAAGAAAATATGATGAAAATTATATAAAATAATTAACAGACACATCGCAAATAAATACAAATATATAGTTTACTAATTATGTACGAATGTCTCTCTTTTGATGCTTGATATGGTGTTTACTGTTTGTGCTGCTAAATGGTCTGATATCAACAATTGAAGTTGTTGAAGGCTATTTTCTTTTGAACTTGGGTATAGAGGGATTTGAGTTTTATAACTCGTGATTCAGTCAAGTAAATTACTTGTAGGCTATTTCTGTAACCATCTATACACAACCATTCCAATATAAGCATAGCAATTGTATGAACATAATATCTTTCGCCATCAAAAAGTGAGATTAATTAGTAGTGTCATTTTATCGTTCAGAAGAAATTCTGAGGTCCACCAATGAAATGAAAAAGTCTTGACTCAATTTTTATTTAAAGAATGAGTTCGGACAAGTATTATGGATCCAACACCGCACAATCTACCGGTCAAACAAGACTTTTCATATTAGGATTGCCATATTCGAATTACATCTTAGAAAGTGAAAAAGGACTTATTGCTGCATCAACCAATATTTTAGTGGTTCAATTGTATGTAAATTAACTAAGATAAAAGCTATATGTCATATGATATACAAAATTTGATATGAGATTTATCCATATTTATAAATACATTCGTGCGCACACACATATATGGAGATAATGTTTAAAAAAAATGGACCTTTCAAATATTGTCCCCAATTAATTATAAACGTATAAGAGGAGGACCTTCACATTACATCGAAAAGCGTACGAAAATGATAAAGAATGTCGATGATGAGTTTTTGGGGAGTCATAATATTTACTAGGATTGACCAATTAATTTTGCACAATTTTGCGTCCTTCGGATCAAGAATCTAAGTAAGAAGATTGCATATAATTTTCTGATCTTTCTCTCTTAATCACGACTTCTCAATTATTTCTCTAGTGGAAACAAAATTTTACGCAAGCATCTGTATCGTAGATGTCTTATTGGGGCCCACCACATTAATTTGTTTGCATGGTATTTAAATATTGATTAATTTTCAAATCGTATTATTCGTACTCTTATTTTACATTATACATATGTATCCTATTCTTAATTAATGAATAAAAAGTTTGACACGTACGTACACATATAATTTAGTTTAAAAGTGTTTACAAACACAAAAGCTTTTTTGCGTTTCTCTTAATTGTCAAAGGTGAGATAATGTATATAGATGGATTTGATGTTAGTAATAATATATAGCAAATCGTACTATATCTATATATATATATATATAT
>NW_010367622.1:3211140-3302480 GCF_000414095.1 Morus notabilis
ATATATATATATATATACACGCATATACATATTTATATATATGGTCCATGCAGTTGATGAAGAACCAAGGAATTGGGACAAGAAAATATTGGACCACGTATTTTTTTATCAATTTAGGATAAATGGTCCCAAAAGTTGAAAGAACTTGAAGGATGTTGCAACAAAATGTATAATAATTTTCAAATTTTATTATATGATTTTTATATTTGTCTTGATTTCCGTGTCTAATTCTGCCAGATATCATGTCATTTGATTTATGTGTTGTTTGATATACCAAATCATAAAGAAAGAATAAAGGATATGATACGTGCCATGGATTGGACAATCTGATAATGATCTATAAAATCTACATTACACCGAATACATATTCTATATTCGGGTAGTCAAATATATGAAAATCACTAGAATATAAGCTTGAGTACGCAAGCCCTATTTGAGATTGTCGTATCCAGAGGATTTTAGTTATGCATTATAATAGTTTTTATATGTTTGTTTACATTACCAAAAGATTTTACCAATTGATCAACAAATGCTGCAATGCCAGCATTTTTTTCTCCAAAATTTCACTGGTAATTGATTGAAATAGTTGATTTGATCATATTCACAAGTATTTCTAATAAATTGTTGATGGTGTAATCCGAAACGCCTTTTAAAAAAATAAACAAAATTAAGGCAATATGGTGAAAATAATGAATGTGGAGAGAGAGTATAATTGCGGTGAGAGAAATGCTAATATCATTCTTTCTGTTACTCTTTTTATCACTTTCTGCATTAATTATTTGACACGTTGACATGATATATTATTATTTAAATAAAAAATGAGATAGAGGAGTTCATGTCTTAAACAATAAATGTAAAAAATGACAAAGAGAATGACAAAAAAGTGACGCTAGCATTTCTCTTCGGGTTAAAGTTGAAAATGAAATTGGTATATTCTAAGGTGCGCAGGGTTTCGCCATTAATGAATCTTACAACTACATGGGTAAATATTGTAGTGTTGAAAGGTTGCAAAATTCTCTTTGAGTTCCTTATTCCCTCTTTACAAGACCCCTTCTTACTCTCTATATGCTACGAAACGGCCATCACCAACAAAAATAAGGGCTCTTTATGCATATAGCAAAATTTAAATAACAAGTTTAACCATAGCAAAAGTTATAAGATATTATACGAATAGCAAGATGGGATATCATTATGATAAGTACTACATTATTGTTTTATTTTTATAATGTTTTAAAAAATTCGCTAAATTTTATATTAAAAGCACAGACTCATTCAAGAGTCTTCACTTCCATTGGAATCTAAAGACTTCCAAGTTCCCAAGATATTAAAATATCATCAATAATCATCTACACTCAGGATCGGTTCAATAATTTTGGAGGCCTTGGCCGAAAAACTTAAGGGAGAAAGAGGGAAATAGGCCAAGACTTGAGATGAATTACAATTAATAGACCAATAGTTTACATAAGTTAATAAATATGCTAAATTACTGTTTTCGTCAATAACTTGTCTGGTTATGAACCATAACTTAACAAGTTATTGTCTATAATTGTCCATAACTTGTCTGGCTATGAACCATAATTTGACGTGTTTGGTCATAACTTATATGGTTATGAACCATAACTTGACAAGTTATGGCCTATTAATTTCTATAACTAAAAATTAGCCTATATACTTTCTTAAGCTTTTCATATTTGCCTAACATAATAGGGCTTAAAAGCACACAACTTTGTATTGATAATTTTCTAAGACTCGGACATTAGATTAAAAATGTTCATATGAAAAAAGTAAATCAGAATCATCTTACACTTAAATTTGATAATTTAATAATTTATCAAATAACAAAAATTACATAATATGAACCGTGTTATTAAGATTTTACAAAGGAAAAAATAATTATAAATTAAGTTTTTAAATGCTCAGAGGATCTACTTTTTAATAATTTATCAAATAACAGTACAACTTTAGTAAAACAATAATATTCTGAGAGGATCTACTTTTTAAATGCTCCAAAGTCCAATACATGATCCTATACTTTGGGGAGAAACAGAAGGAACAAACGAATTATACACTAAAATAGTCAAAAATCAATATCTTCATGTTTATTAAGTTTCTATACTCGTTGGTTATGAACTATCAAATATAAAGGGGAGTGTCTCTAACACTCTCAAGAATTAATTGAGATGAATTAAAGTAATTGAGATTATTAGTGTGCCTAATCTGATTTAATTAATTGAGTTTTGATTAATAAATATTTCTGACGTGTAATTTAAATAGTTCTAAGGTATTTAAATTATTCTCAGTAATTTATTTTAACCCAGAAGTGTGTATGGGCGTATTTTTAGGCTGCTCTTTTAAAATCTTGACACTTGTCCATTTTCTTTTCTTTTCTTTTTCTTTTTCTTTTCTTTCTTTCCTTTTCTCTTTCCTTTCCCGTGCACTCTCTCTCTCTCTTCACTCTCATTCTCTCTCTCTCTCTCTCTCTCTTCCCGTTTTTGTCCCAATCGAACGGATCTTGAACCAAGGAACGATTTCAAGAAGCTTTCAACATCAAGAGAAGGATTCAAGGTAAGATTTATGGAAAACTCTCTCTTGAATCGTGGATTTGTGGATTTCAAAACTTATTTTTGGTTCAAACCGGATATTAATGATTTTTGAGTAAAACCTTGGTAGAAATTGGAGAGCTTGGGTTCTTTGGACTTGTTTTAGGACCTAGAACCCAGATCTAGTGGTTGTCCCTTGAAATATTTTGATTTGGGACTAGATTTGCAGGTTTTTAAACTGATTTCTGTGAGTTTTCTCGCACTGGAGTTCTTCACCGGTTGACCGATGCGGTCGACCGAACTACACTGAGGCCACCGGTCGACCCTATTTTGACCCCTGTTTTTGGGGAAAACCCAAATTAGCTTCATTTGGGGACTTGAGATAAATGGATTAGCATCTTTCATCCTTGATTTGAGATTGAAAACCCTTGGAATGATAATTTGAAACATGAAAATGGATTAGGGCACACTAATAGGAAATCTTGGTTGGTAATTGAGATTGGATTGCTTTAGGAATGAGAATTAATCCTAAAGTGTTGTCTTGCATCAGTGATCGCTGAGGATTCAGACTGAAGGGGCTTGAGGAAACGGAAGCCAGAAAAGGCAACGCTAGTCCCAAGTTTGATAGTGCGAGTTAGGATTTCTATCCCTTTTTCCTTGTGAGCCTGATTTTCAAAAAAAAATTTGGCCTTGGAAATGTTTTAAAGAAAGGGGTTTTTTTGCGAAAGAAAAACTCTTTGAAAACCATGCCTTGTTTAGTTTATGGAACCCATGGCTTGTCCTGTCCATGGAATCCATAGCTTGTCCAGTCATGGAACCTCATGGCTTGCCAAGTCATGGGGCCCGCGGCTTGAGTAGTTCGTGGGGTCATAATAACGATTTCAAAAAGCTAATGAATGATTTCTTAAACTAAGAGATCTTGTGAACTAGTAAGAGAGTCTATTGCTGTAAGCCTAGATAGGATGCAGAGAGTGCATCCTCGGGGGCAGAACCCGAAACTCGGTCCGGGTAGGTGAGGCACTTGGTTAGGTGAGTAATTTGTACTAATTACTTGTTGATGCCTGTAATTCGGTTATTTTCAGTTATATTTCCTCTGAGAAAAAGGATGTGAGGTTCCGGCTTACCCATTTATTTATTTACTCGCACATTTATATATTCATTTATTTTTAAGTCATTTCAAATTATATCCTACTGGGCCTTTCGCTCACGTTTTATGTTTTAAATGTATTAAACCCCTCCCAGGAGATTCTAGGAGCGGTGCACAGTAGCTGGACATCTGCTACGGAGTAGCTGAGTTATGCTGCTGTTGGAATCAAGTGAGGATTGTGATCATCCTCTAGAATAAAATGTAAGGAATTAAGAATTCTGCAAACTCTTGAAATATTTGGATATACTAAACTGTGGTTGATGTCTGTTGTAATTGACTATTTACATGTTCATGTATGTACAATACTATATATCCTGTGGGTGGAGCCCTGTGTGTTGTCAAAGGCTCAGGATTTAGAAATTTGTATTATATTTTAAATGCAGTTGAGTGGGGCCCGTCTGGAAATCTGCTTTGTTAACCCCTAATCGGGCTCCACGTCACCCACCCCGTTTGGGGGGCGTGACAGTGCCTAACAAGTCTCTAATGAGATGAATCATTCACCATTCTATTGATAGAGAAATGGTACACATTTATTAATCAACGACCAAGCCAGGATTTTTCGTTTTTAGGAGAAGACTAATAACTAAACAAAACTTTAAGAAAAATAAATAATTATTAAGTACTACAACTTTCCTCATTGAGTTTTTATGTTTTGAACTGTTGAACAACAACATTTTTATTGAGGCTTATTGAAGATGTACGTTTTTATGTATAGAATTAAATCTCTTATTTGATTGTATAGTCGATCTTCATGACAATATTCATACTGGAGAATTTTCTCTTGTCTTACAAAAGCAAACAAAAAGAATCGAATGTAATAAAATTATCTCAATATTGCCTAATTGATTATCACTACAACAAAAAGGGTTATTAGCGATGACATTTGTCGTTGATAAAATTACAGTATTAACGACAACATGTCGTCGCTTAAAAGAAAACAAAATTTTTGAACAATTTATCGCCACATTCAATATTTGCAACGGCATGTCGTTGCACAAAATTTATATAATTACGACGACATGTCGTCGTTAAAATGGAACGACATATTAGCAAGGACATGTCGTCGCTAATACCCATTGGCGCCAAAACCAATCTGGCGCCAACAATTGTGGCACCAATTTGTACATTATTTGTGAGGACATGTCATCGCAAATATTGATAGTTACAGGTGGTAGTGATGTGGCCAAAAAGAGGCGGGAAATTTGACGGTTTCCCGCTAATAGGTTCAATATATTTCTTTATTTTTTTCGACGACTATGCAAAACGTCGTTGCAAAAACTGGTTCCAAAAAATTCTTTTAAGAACGACTTTTTTGCGACGACATGTGTCGTCAGAAAAAAGGATTCCAGAAAATTCTATCAACGACTCTTTTTTACGACGATACGTGTCGCCACAAATAACATGGGATTTAATTTTTCCCAAAAAAATGGCGGAAACTTTGGCGGTTTCCTCAAAATTATTTGCGATGACATTGTTAAATTGTCGTCGCAAAAAAAGAACCAGGGTATATTCCTCAAGAATATTTTCAGAAATATTAATGAGGTGAAGAAGAATGTTGTCGTTTTAACATGAATTGCAACGACTAAATCTTTGTTGCGACGACATAATGTCGTCGCAAAAAATAACCTGCATAAATGAAATCGCAGACCTCCTTCTGCCATTTTTTCTGGTGAAGCTCTCGCGTTTTCCATTTCTCTCTCCATCTAAAACCTCCAAAAACCGTCAAAAAACACTAAAAATAGATTTAAAATATCATCCTTTCTTCAAATCTTTCATTTGTGGAGAGAAAGAGTCAAAAAATGCAGAGTTTTCATCTCCCTCTCGCCTCCCACTTTTTCGGTTGCCGGTGTCCTCTTTTCTTCCTGCCTTACCATTCTCCAACCCCCAATATTTGTGGGTTTGGATTTTGTGAGTTAATATTTTGATATTTTGTTAATTAATTTTGGTATTTTTGTTATGGTTTATATTTTTGTTTTAGATTTTAGATATAGTTTGTGGTTTTGAATTTAGAATTGTGAATTTTAAATTAGAATTGAAATTGAAATATGTGATAATTATATTAAAATTTGTATAAAATTTATTTAATGATGATTATGTGATAATTAAAAAATTAGATAAAAATTTTAATTAAGATTATATTAATGAAATATTAATAATGAAATTGAAATATGTGCTAATTTTCATAAAATTTGATAAAACTTTATAAATTCTTAGTAGTGGAGATGCCAATGGACAAGAATTGGATACAGTTAAGGAATCGGCTGTCTGATGAGTACTGGGATGGTTTATGTGCTTTTATGGAGGTTGAAAAAAATTATGCAAATTCACTCGGGGGTATTAGTTATCCGTGTATGAAGTGTAGAAATCATGAGATGCATCCATCCGAAACAGTGAAAGTGCACATACATCGATGGGGTTTTGATACAAGTTACACCACATGGATTCACCATGGTGAAGTACGTCCTGCTGCTGCAATTGTCAGTGAATCTGTTGGCGAGATGTTTGCAGTGCTAAATGATGTGGCTGGGATTAGTGATTATCATGAGACAATAGGTGAGACAAAAACAGTTATAGAAGATACGCATTGCAATGAATTTAGAGATCTTTTATCCTAGCTACAAGTCGGATTGTATCCGGGTTGCACTAAGTATTCATCATTGAATTTTTTTAGTGAAACTAATGCATCTAAAAGTGTTGTACAAGTGGCCTAATGAATCCATTGATGAAATGTTGAAGCTACTGAGAGACTTCCAGAAGGGAACAAGTTACCTACATCGCATTACGAGGAAAAGAAGTTACTGAGTAAACTGGGTCTGAGCTATGAGGTAATTCATGTGTGTAAGTACGACTGCGCTTTGTTTTGGAAGCAAAATGCTGCTTTGCAGTCTTGTCCAGTATGTAGTACAAGTCATTGGAAGAGCAAAAAGGGAAAAAAAGTTCCGTGGAAAGAACTCTGATATTTCCCTTTGAAGGATTAGTTGAAGCGTCTATATGCTTCCCGTCACACTGCTAAGGAAATGACGCAGCACATGCAGGGGCGTTCGAGGGATGAAGACTTAATGCGTCATCCAGTTGATGGTACAGAGTAGAAAGATTTAGATGAAAAACATCCACAATTTACACGTGAACCGAGAAATTTTCAATTAAGGTTAGCTACTGATGGTTTCAACACATTCAGGAATATGAGTCTATCATACAGTATGTGGCTTGTTATTGTGACTGCATATAATTTACCCCCGTGGCTATGTATGAAGGACCCATATAAGATGTTGACTTTATTGATTCCTGGTCGCAATGCTCCTGAGAAAGATATTGATGTGTTCTTAAGGCCCCTTATAGATGAGCTAAAGGAGTTATGGGATGAAGGGGTTGTTTTTCGTGATGCTGCTACGAATACGTCGTTTTGGATGCGAGCTGTGTTGCTGATGACAGTTAACGACTTTCCTGCGCATAGTAGTTTATCTGGTTGGAGTGATCAACAGTACTTCGCGTGTCCCAATTGCAACGATGCAACTCCATCGAAGCGAATAACTAGTAAAATTTACTTTGTTAGGCATAAACAATGGCTTCCTATGAGTCATAGGATGAGGACTAACAAAAATTTTGATGGTAAGGTTGATCGACGACCTCCCCTGCCTCAGAAATCTGTTAAGCAAATATTGGCTCAATTAAAAAAGGTAGAAACTCGATTGCCAGGTAAACATGAAAAATTTGGCGGTAAGAAGCGAAAGAGACAGCCGACAGAGCTTAATTGGACGAAGAAAAGTATCTTTTGGGACGTGCCTTATTAGACCTCATTGTCGCTACGTCATAACTTAGATGTCATGCATATCGAGAAAAATGTGTGTGATAGTCTGTTGGGCACAATTCTAAATATTGACAGAAAAAGTAAGGATATAGATAAGGTGAGGATCGATTTACAAGATGTGGGGGTACGTAAGGAGTTGCATTTGTATAAAGATGGTGATCGTTATATGAAACCACATGCAGCGTACACATTGACTCCGACAGATTGTAAAAAGTTTTACGATTTCTTAAAGTCAATATGGTTTCCTGATGGATTTGCTTCAAATCTACAGAAAAAACGCGATCGATGGAAATAATAAACTTATTGGGTTAAAATCACATGATTTTCATTCCATACTGAAGCGATTGTTACTAACAGTGATTCGACCATTTATGAAGAAAGAAATTGTCGATGCAATCACCGAATTAAGCAACTTCTTCCAGTTGATATGTTCTAGGACATTGCGGAGGAGTGATTTAGAGAGAGCCCAACAGGATATTGTTGTTATTTTATGCAAGTTAGAAACAATTTTTTCTCCAGCCTTTTTTGATGTAATGGTTCATTTAGTAATGCACTTGCCAGAAGAAGCCATTCGCACATGACCTGTTCATTTAAGGTGGATGTATCCTTCTGAACGATTCCTTGGTTCATTAAAATGACATATGAGGAATCGGGCGAGAGCGGAAGGTTTGATTGCCGAGACTTATATTGTCAACGAAGCACTGACTTTTTGTTCAATGTATCTAAGTGGCATTGAGACAAGATTTAACAAACTTGAGAGAAATTGGGTTGACGAAGCAGATGGTAGTGTGAAGAAAATATATGTTTTCCCATCGAAATACTGTCCAATTGGGAAGATGATCCCGATCACATTAGACAACCAGTTACGAAGTAAGGCTGAGTAGTACATATTACAGAACTGTTCAGAAATCTAACACTACATTGAGTAAGTATTACCTCACTGTTTTATTACATAATTGAGTCACATGAAATGATAACACTAACTCAAATTTATAATTTCAGTAAACACAAGAAAGAACTTAATGATACTGGTCGAATTGGATCATTAGACGAAATTCAATTAAGAGAAGTACCAAAATGGTTTCAACATAAGGTATTACACTATAGTCATAATTTATAATTTCAAAAACTCTGGCTACATAGAACTACTCCAATCTGCAAGAGCGGAACACACCAAATGTGACCGCACATTTAATTTTGCTTTCGTGTGGCTCAAGCTTCTCCGTTAAAAGCTACTCCGACTGTGTGGTGAACAGAGTCAAGTTTCTGACATACAGTCAGGATATCAATCGAAATACCCAGAATAGTGGTATTTGTGTTTGCAGACCAGATAATCAAACATATTACGGGGTACTAGAAAAGATTTATGAATTACCATACATAAACGACAACTATGTTCTTCTATTTAAATGTAAATGGTTCGACACTCATCCAGGAAGAAAGAGAGCTCAATGACACAAGAATAGAACGAGCATCTTTTTCAAGGACTCCTGGTATGAGAATGAACCATTTATACTGGCATATCAAGCAGAATAGATTTTTTATGTGGATGATTTATTGAACGGGCTGAACTAGAAAATTATTGAACATTTTGGACATCGACATATTTGGGATATTCCATATACGGAAGCGGACGACATTACAGTAGTTTAAGATACCGAGTCCATAAATGTTGACTTAGTCGTGGAACTCCTCGAGAATGACACTTTGATGTGGAATTGACCTGATATATCATCTGATGTTGTCTTGTCCGATGTTGATGCAATTTTAAAAGACAAGTCTTCCGTTAGGGATAATGACTCCGATATACTGGTCGATAATGATAAAGAAGACTTAGTTGAAGAAGACATCGACGATTCTGAAGATGATAGTGACATAAATGAGGAGGGCGACAATCAAGGCATTAATAAGGACGATGAATAGAAATTATGTACTGCGATTATTGTTTTAATAATTATAATTATTCATATAACATAAGATCTATGAAAATAAGATAATAACGTTTATGATGACTTCTTAATGGGAAATCATGTTTGGCCCAGTCGCTACATGTGCTGGCTCTTCAGGGGGAGCGCAGCCTCCACCCGATCTGTAACACCTCAAGGAATTAAACGAGATTAATTAAGGTAATTACGATTTATTAGTGCACCTATTCTGATTTAATTAATTAATTATTATTTATTAAATGTTTCTGACGTGTAAATTTAAATAATTCTAAGGTATTTAAATGTTTTCAGTATTTACATTTTACCCCAGAAGTGTGTGTAGACACATTTCTGGGACTGACTTTAAATATTTTGACACATGTCCATTTCTTTTTTCCTTTTTTTCTTTTTTTTTTCCTTCTTCACGTGCACTATCTCTCTCTCACTCACTCTCACTCTTGTTCTCTCTCTCCCCCATTTTTGATTCAAACCAACCAAATCTCGAACCAAAGAGGAATTTAAAGAAGTTTTTAACATCAAGAGAAGGATCTGAGGTAAGATTTTTGAAAACCTCTCGTGAATCTCAAGATTTTAACGTCAAGAAATTGGGGATCTTAGGTTATTTGGACTTGATTTAGTACCTAGAACCTGGATTTGGTTGTTTCCCCTTGAAATATTTCGTATTGGACTTGAAAGTGTAGGTTTTGGCCGAATTTTCTTCGGATCGACCCTTACGGTCGAGCTGTCATACTCCCACCGGTCGACCTATGCAGTCAACCGGATTGCACTACATCAGGTCGACCGAATTGTACACCACCGGTTGACCGGTGGTGTTGCACTACTGTCACCGGTCGACTGGTGTACACGAGGCTTAACCCTGTTTTGCCTGAAAATGCTGTTTTGACCTCAGTTTTTGAGGAAAACCTAAATTAGCTTCATTTAGGGATCTAGAGTGAATGGATTAGCATCTTTAATCCATGTTTTGAGATTAAAAACCCGTGGAATGATGATTTGAAACATGAATTAATTTATGGAACTTGAAAATTGATTAAGGCGCACTAATAGGAAATCAAAGGATATAATTGAGATTGAAATTACTTTAAGAATGAGAATTAGATCCTAAAGTGTTGTTTTGTATCAGTTCTAGCTGAGGACTCGGATTGAGGGGCTTTGAGGAAGCGAAAGCCAGAATAGTGCAACGCTAGCCACAGGTTGTAGGATTAGTTACCCTTTCTTTGATAGCCTGATTTTTAAAAGAGTTTTGGCCTTATAAATGTTTTAAAGAAAGGGCATGTTTGCGAAAGAAAAGTATTTTAAAAATAATATCTTGATTTTAGCTATTGGAATTATAATGAACTGTTTCATAAAGTTTAATGAATGATTTCTTTAGACAAGAGATCTTGTGAATCGGTAAACCGGCTGATGGCCTAGATAGGATGTGGAGAGTGCATCTTTGGGGGTAAAACCCAAAACCCGGCCCGAGGGTGATAAGGCTTGTGCATGTGGTTGTGTTAGTAATTTATCATAGTATAAATTACTTGCTGATGCCTGTAATACAAAGATTTTCAATTATATTTCCTTTCAGAAAAAAGATGTAAGGTTCCGGCTATTGTCTTGGAACTGAATATCTTATTTACTTATTTATTTATTTATTTACTTGCTTACTCATTTATTTACTTATTTATAAAGTTATTTCAAAATTACATCATGCTGGGCATTTCGCTCACGTGTTATTGTTTTATAAATATTAAACCCCTCCCAGGTGACTCTAGAAGCAGTGCAGAGTAGCTGAGTTAATTGTTACCGTCTGATTAAGAGAGGATTGTGATCACACCTCTGTGTATAAATGTAAGAATTGTGAACTCTGTAAACTCTAAACTATGAACTTCTAGACTGTGGTTTATGTCTGTAATGTTATTTACATGTTCATATATGTACAATATTGCATATCATGTGGGTGAAGCCCTGAACGGTTCAGAAAGTGTGGAAGACCCCGTAACTTTCTTGTAATTTATTTTCAACCATATGTGGGGCTCGTTTGGAAATTTCTTTAATATTTTATGTTTAATCTGGTTTAACTCCTAAACGAGCCTCCACGTCACTGACCCCGGCTTCGGAGCGTCACAGAGTGGAATCAAAGCCTTAGGTTTAGAAAGCACGGGATTGTACTTACATGTGTGACATCAGAAATCCACTGAACAGTCTAGTTTTTTTTCAGTTAAACGAGATGTCACGCGTCATAGATATGTTAATCAACCGGCACCATAGAATCAAGAATTCATGGATGTCATGTATGGTAGTTTCTAAGGATTGGCCACTCGAGCTCAGAATGAGCGACCGACCGAGGATAGGAAACAGAGCTATTTCTGTGAATTCAGACGTGGACCTATCCCCACATTCAATGGTGAGGGAGGACCCCAGGAAGCGGAGTACTGGTTTGACTCCATAGTTAAAAACTTAAACACTATGAGAGTGCCGAAAGAATATTGGGTAGAATTTGCAGTGTATAAGTTAGAAGGCCAAGCAAGCACTTGGTGGAAACAGGTGAGGAGAAGACAAGATATTGTGGGAATGGCCTGGGATCAGTTTAAAGCCCTTTTAATGAAAAATACTTCCCTCAGAGTTATCGGGATGAAAAGGTGACGGAGTTTATGTCATTGCAACAGGGCGATATGTCGGTGAGGGAGTATGAGGCTAAATTCAATGATCTATCCCGGTTTGGGTCATCTCTGGTGGAGTTCGAACACCTAAGGTGTCTTAAATTTGAGAAGGGACTTAAGAATTCTGTCAGGAGACCCTTTGTGGCTTTAAGGATCCAAAATTTTTTAGACTTGGTGGCTCCTGCTACAAGCATAGAATAGGGTAATCTGGCTTATTATCAAAGCAAGGAAGCAACTGGTCCAGTTTCTGTTTCTGGTGGACCTTCTGCTTCAAGCGGGCCACATCGGAGTGGTAGAAGAGGCCGTAATCAAGGGCAGATCAACGGAGAAATGATTAGTGGTGGTAGCAGTTCCTCTGGAAGTGACAGGAGTAGTCCCTATAGACCCAAGTGTCATCATTGTGGACATGTGGGCCACATTAGGAGGAATTGTCCTAATTGAAATTGGCCGCCAACTCAGCAGTCTCAAAGTGATGCTTCTTACGGTTAAGAGAGGCCACTATAGTTTGTCCCGCCTTATTAGCCACAACTGCCAATGCCATACCCTCATGTGCCAACCTACCATCTGCCTCAATATTCACAGCTTCGACCTCAAGCGTCGGGACCAGTGCGAATACCTCCGCCACAACAATATAGGCCAGGAACACAGAGGCCTAATATTGGTGATTATGACCATTGACCCCGGCTTCGGGGTGTCACAGGATCCTTATAGGTTGCCATCACACTATGAGTCAGGTATGTTAGAACATAATTCTAAATTTTTTAAATTAATTACATCAGTATTATATGATCACTAAATATATTTCATTCTACAGCACCGATGTCGTACCTCGACTACATCTTGGAGGTCGAGGGAAGGCTTAGGGTCACAAAATCGCAGCCAGAGTGGCAAAAGAATGAAAGATTACCCTCATGTTTGACGAACGTGGAGGTACTTAGAAGGCAGTTGGAAACTATGGCACTTGGTTCGATAGTGCCATTGGAATCCATGTTAGGCATGTCTGTGAGCCTTTCCACGATACCTGGAAGGACGTGGACATCCAGCATAAGAGAGAGATTCAGCAACGCCTGCTGGTATAAATTATTCAACTTTATTGTTTTTTAATTTAATTTAAATTTTAATATAATAAAATCATTTAATATGTTTATATTGTATTACAGGAATGGTTTAATCTCGATTATGACCGCGACGTTTGTATATTTAGGTCTGTGGTCGACAGGGAGGCTGCAAAATGTTATAAGGATTGGAAAAGCGACCTCCATGACTATTTCAAAGATCTTGGTGGTTCACAAAATTTGAATTCAGTTAGGGCCAACCCTCTTAAAAATCTCAGGAATCCAGCTTACTAGGGTCGTTGCTGCGATAGATTCATGTCCGACAAGTTTCAGGTAATTGAATCTATTTTATATGTTGTTTTTATAAAATATATAATAAAGGTTAATTTTACTAATGTTGAATGTAATCATAAATAGAAAAAGTCAGGGATTAATAAACTTAATCGTAGCAACCAAAAGTGGTCGAGTTTTCATGGTCGGCTGTCATACTCCCAACATCGCGATAAGAAAGTAAGTATTTGTTAATAATTTATTCCATATAAATGTTAATTTGATAATTGATTACACTATATTCATATACATTTAAACTATTATACAGTCTAACATAGGGACTCAACAGCCGATGTTCGTCATCGGTAACTGGGGGGACATGCATCTTCGTGGGGATACTTAGGTTAATCCCCAAGCTGAGCAAACTTTTGTAAGTATACTCATAATGTTTAATTATATTTTTTTATTTAAATCGCATTATGTATTTAATTATTTTTCTTATAATATTTGTAGCATCAGATAGAGGGAGAAAGAGAAACGTAGATCCATACGCAGTCTGCTACTTCTGGATCCTCTGCGGTAGGAACAGTTAACGAGGAGGATATTATGGAGCAATTTATGGGCACCCGTAGAGGACATAAGACTGGAGTAGGTCGCATACTCCCACAAAAAGTTTATCGAGGGGATGCGTCGTCATCTGGCTCACGCTCGGCAAGATCTTCTACGACACGTTCTGACCCACACGTAGAAGAATACTTACAACGGACTTACCAGCAAAACCTCCAGTTGTACAAGAGCATCATAATGATGCAAGATTTCATCACTCAAATGCACCCCAACATGACTTTCCCAGTGGTTACTCTTCCTGTGTCGTATGTCCGTCCAGGTCATCCTACTCTGAATCCTTCTGACGATAACAACGATAATTCTAATGATGCTGCTAATTTAGGAGATTAGAGTTTTATTAAGATAACAATTTGTACTTCCGCACATTTCTACTATAATTACATTTTTATTTTGAAATATTATTTACGACGATAAATGTGGTCGCAAAAAATGTATGCCACGTTAGCTACCATTGCATCTTTTACGACGACTTAATTCAAAAAATGTCGTCGCAAATACTTAATGCCATGTCATTTTAATGATGTACCCGACGAAATAATTGTAGCAACTCATTTGCGACGATTGTCATCGCAAATATAATTGTGACGACAAGCTGTGGTCGCAAAAATTATTTTTGTGACTATTCAACTGCAGCGACAAATTTGCGATGACAAGTAGTCACTAAAAATTCATTTACAATAACTTTTTATTTTTTACAACGACTTTTTATCATCACTAATAGCCTTTTTCTTGTAATGTATATATTAAGATGCTATTATTCTTATCTAAAAACTTATGATGCAGGTGCATTATCACATCACGTCTCTTTTCGCGACCAAACTTGATTACAAATTCTTTGCAACTTTGGTCGCAGGGGTTTCTGTGACCAAATTTTTTGGTCGCAGAAAGTATAACTAATTGCAAAGATTGGAGGGAACTAAAATTTTTAAAATTAATCCTTAAATTTATTGCGGAGAATATTTAGGCTAGAATGTGAAGCAAATGGACTCACATAATTTAAATTTCAATAATTAATATTCTATTAAATTAAATATAACCATCTTCTTTGATTACTAAAAAATAAAAGTTGCACTCACAAATTATGTTTGCATTTTTAAGCCCTGAGAATGGTGTTTCATATTCTACATGGCCAATCTCATTTTATCAGCTTGATGAAAAGATATTGTAGAAATAGCAGCCTTGTTTCCAATACAGATGCATAGATGATAAAGAAATAACAAGAACTCTCTCTCCTCTTAAATAAATAAATAAACTCTGCTCTCTTTAGTTTTTTTTTAAATGATAATTGCATTTTAAATGAGAAAATTACAATCACTAATTTAGACACGAAAGACCCAAGTGTAACTATCAACTCAACTCCGACCACAAAGGTTCGATTGAAATGATTAAGAGGGTAACACATGTACCGAGTTCCATTGAAAGGAAACCATAGAGGTAAGGCCTAACACAATGCCGCATAGACACATAATAAGTGGACAAAATAAAATAATAACACTGGAAGGTGGAGAGACCACCTCCGTTATTACAATAAAAGCCCAACAGAGCACCCTAAATACCCTACTAAATGGCGAAGACACTACCACTTCTATCTCACAAACACAAATCAAAATACAAAGGTACCCAAATGACACCAATGGACTCTCCACGAAGCCGCCGACCACCACCAAGAGTGGGGAGGGGGACTGCAGCGTAGGGGACTGCAGCGTACCGAGCAAGTCGAAAAGGAGTCAAGCAATCGTCGCCACCAAACATCGCCGACAAAGGAACAAGCTACATAAACGGAGCCGACGTCCTATTTAGCCTGAAGCCCCTACCGCTCAGGGGTGAACTAAAGCACAGATCAAGAACCAACGCTCTCATCCGCCCACAAGCTGCAACCACACCACTCCATCCACCATCCTTGACAGTCGAAATGCAAAACAACCCCTATTGAGAGAGCTGGACATTGAGGAGACCTAATCCCAGCCACTCTGCTGCACTGGAACACCCAGCGCCGACAATCAGAAGCCCCTCGGAAAAAACCTTCCCAAAGCTCGTATGTCCCTCTCATAGCTTGGCGTATTCAGAGCTTCACTGAAAAAATATCACCCGCAGCATATGAGCACCTTCCCGTGGGGCCAGGACTCTGGAGCACCGCTCGAAGGTGGTGCCAGACTCCGGCCCTTTGATGCCTACTTCTTAGGTGGCGTAACTAAAAGAAAAGATAAAACCCTAACAGAGGGAGAGAGAAAAACAGTGTCAATACCAATGCTCTCTTTTGTTGTTAACTAACGCATATTCTTTAATGTTTTCAGCCAGGAAAAAAAAAAGCATATTCTTTAATGTCTCAAATGATCTTATAAATGAATAGCAATTAACACCTAAACAAATAAAAATCGTCAATAAATTGTTGCTTTTTGTGCTCTACAATAAAATTGGATTCATATTTTCTGTCTAATTTATGATGTCTCAATTAGTAAATATTTAATCCATCATATCATGTCATAAGCACAAAAGAGAATTAAAAAACAATTTAAATTTTTTACACGACGTAGTATGATATGATTGGTTAGATATCAATTGGAATACTAGAATTAGACAAAAGACCTAAATCCAATAAAATCTCCTAAAAGATATCATATAACATGAATTTCAAAATTTTTTGTTGGAAAATATTATGTGCCATTCTTACCCAAAAAGAGAATTACTTAGACAGGTCAATGTCCCGATTCAATCAATATCTCAACTATAAGGGGAAAAAATATTAAGGTTGGTAATAGTTGGATTTTAACTTTTTCATATAATATATGATTAATAACTAAAACTCATTGTGTGAATACGTTCACACTGCAATACGTTTGGTTAATTCCATTTTAATTTGTAAATTTATATACTTTACCCAGTGTTTTGTGCAGGAATGAAAGTGAAAGGAAAGTAATGTTAGTTTTTGACTGTTAAATATGATTAAAATCATATCAAATTAAATATATATATATGATTTTAAGGGTACTAAAATTGTCAAATTACCTTCTAACTCTTCACTTAACAAAAAAATGGAAATATGACAGATAATGTAATGGATAAAATGTAGTTTTCTTATAATTCTTTTTTTATGCCCTTACATTCACTTCCAAATGTAATTGTCTAGTAACGGCAAATAAGTTCTTTTTTTTTTCTTTCCTGTCATATAAAAAAACTTAAGAAAAAAAGGAATAAAATATTTTCGATCTTATTATTCTCTATCTTTTGTTTGGAAGAAAAATTATTTCTGAAGGTGCTTAGACGATTTATTAAAAGCGTTTTAACTTTTTAGAAGAGTTTTCAATTAAAGATACAAAGTGAGACTTCTAAAAGAACACACTTCGAAATGGACTATAAACTTGCACCAAAGTTTCATTAAGTATAAACTTTATTATAACACTTTTTTGCTTATTAAAAAATCTAAAAATTATTTAAACCAATTAAACTCTTCTAAAAATGAGGTGTCGAATACTCCGTAAAAAGTTAAAGCTTTTATTTTTTTTATTTTCTTCTACTGATTAATTGCAAAAACAAAAACAAAAGCTCTGTCAAATTGCCCTTTATATAAGAGGAGCAATGTGTTTTTCCAGCGTAGGCAAAGTATAAAATGAAGGGAAATACATCAAATAACATATTCCACAGATTTCTAATGAAGCTAATAAAAGTTTTTTAAATTATTTGTAAATGATAGCATATTACCTACAATATTTCTATAATACCTGAAATACCCCAGCCCCATTAAATCCCATAAAAAACCCAATCAAACCAATTTCTCTCTCTTCCCAATCTCTCTGTCTCTCCTTTCGATCATCCTCTCTCTCGCGCCACCACAATCTCTCTCTCCTTTGTCTCCCCAATCTCCCTCTTTCTCACTTCCTCGATCCTTGTCCAGATCGCCAACTTCGTGTCAGATCTCGCTGTCACTCGAGATCTCCCTCTTTCCTCCCCCTGTATCTCTCTACAGAGCAGACCTCTTTCCTCGTCGCTCAAGTCGCGGCACCGGAGATTGCGACGGATGACGCTGAGAGGCCTTCACGGTTTCTCCCAAGGTCTGCTCGCGAGGACTTCTCCCTCGGGCAGGGAGCACGAGGTCTGCCACTGAGATATTAAATTATGCTTTTAACTATCTATTCTTAAAAATTATGCTAGCATCCTATCAAATATTGTATTTCACACATTATCTCTAATTATAAAAAAAAATAAAAAAATAATATAAAAAAAAGAGTATAAAATAAACCTAGCAGCTCAAACAAGTCAGAAAACTTGTTTAAAATAAAAAAATGTGACCTACCGTACTGAACTTTTTTTTTTCTTTGTTTACTTTTTTAATGCAAGCACACAAATATGGAAATTCAAGCAATCTACCATGATAAAAAGGGGACCTCTCTAATGGACAAGTGTATTATTCAGAAACGTACTCATGTTATTGTCTTTATTTTCTTGCTTTTGTCGGGAGAAACCGACAAATAATAACTAATCAAATATCGAAGGTTCAAAGTTCTAACCATATGAGAATGGTGTGTGTAAATCAATGAATTGCCTAACATGTATAAGAAAATATGGGATAATTTTAAATTTAGCCCCCTAAAGAGTAGAAGTGGTCTTACTTTAGCCCTATAATTAAAAATGACACAAAATTGACCCTAAATTTATAAGTTGTAATTTTAATGCTTTACGTAAATAAAACGTCATTTTTAACAATTTTAAATACTTACGGATCAGGTGACTCATTTGTAATAGACCATATAGAAGAGTGGTGACAATATGGTGGTCATGAGCAGAGTAAGAGACAATACATAGCGTTAAAGCAAGGAGCATTTGCGAATTTTTTTAAAAAATTGTTTAAAAAATAAACGTTTCATTGACAGAAGTACTAAAATTATAACTTCTAATAAGCACCGGGGTCAACTTTATGCCATTTTTAAAGGTAGGGGGCCAAAGTGAGAGAACCTCTATTCTTTAGGGGCTAAATTTAAGATTAACCCAGAAAATAATAGAGGTTTTTCTCTGGACTCTTTACTACGAATCCAACTATATAAAGAATTTCGTTTATTACGAAGTGTCAAAACTCTAGCAAGGATGGCTACCATTTTGAGCATCCAATATTACTACTACTTGTTCTTCCTTTGGTTCTTTTCTTATCTTTCCCTTGTGCTCAGTGCTTGCAACAAATCATGGCTTCTTCTAACACAAGAATTGTTAGTGGAAAATTTGCATTATCCCCACATATCTTACTCGATTATCCCATTAATCACTCATTGCTTGGATGAAACAATCCCAATCCCTCCCTTTTCATTTCTCTGACTTTGACTTCATAGTCTGCAGATCCTGCAATCCTTCTTCTCTTCGAAGTTGAACTTGAAAGCTGCAGATTAGAGAATGTCATGAAGAAATATGATAAAAAGAGGGAGGTGAAGCGATATCCGGTTACGAGCTTTCGGGTTTTCACACTTCAAAGGAAAATCAGCAGGAAGAGCAGCGGTTTGCAAGTTGAATTTGGTGTACGTAGCTTGTTGTATGCTTTTAGTTTGTATTTTAGACTCTTTGCACATGTTTGTAATGTGAATTTATACCAAGATATATGTTTTATATGAATCATATACTTTGACTAGATGTGACCAACATGCCTAAGAAAAAGTCTTATCGACAATAACATTAAAAAGGCAATATGGGAAGAAATATTTCAGATTTTATTTTGCTTCTACAACAGAAAATGAAGCATATTCCTAGTGTCTGGTTTTGCTGTGATTTGCCTCATTGCATAGAAAGGTATTGCTACCAACTGCCGTCTTCTATTGAAAGCCCATCTTCACAAACCACATAAAACAAGTCTTTGGGTCAAACCTGACTTCAACACAAGAAGAATCTACAGAAGTGTTATCCCATTCATGTACATCAGAATAGAAACGTGGCAAACCCTGTTTTAAATGTCAATTTCTGGTCAAGCAACATCTATTACCACTAAGGGTACCTTTGGTTGGACTGCTGAAATGGTAATAAAAATAGTAATGGAAGAGAATAAAAAATAAATAATATGTATATGTTTGGTTAGGGTTTTATAGATATTACGGAATGGAATGAAATATAATTTATTTAGACAAAATTACTCTTATCCTTTCTTTTTCTTTTCTTTCAGTAAATACGAGCCTGTATTCCGCGCGTTGCTGCGGAATACAGTATTATATTATATGATAGTTGTATTTAAAATGTATTTATATATACACATATATTATACAGTGTTGTATTATATAATTGATATAAAATTTATACAAATATATTTACATAGATATATATATACAGATTGTACAGAATAAAATACAACGTTGTTGTGTTTGTTGAGCATTTCGTTTGTTTTAGTTGTAAATATAAAAATGAGAAAAATGTTTGTAAATTTAAGTGTTAATAAAAATAAAGATGTTTAAATTCTGTAATATGAAATAAATATTATAAAAATATTTATATTACAAAAAAAAAGCCCAACAATAACTGCAAAAAATGTACAAAAAAATAACAAAAAAAAACAATATATTAAATGCCAACAGCTAGAGAAGGAGAAATCTTTGAGAGCTTCTGCGGAACAACCAAAGAGAAGAGGCGAACCAATCATCAATTACAAAAATTAACAGCAAAAAAAAAAAAAAGAGAAATCAACGTTTCATTGACAGAAGTACTAAAATTTTAAACTCGAATCAGCGAAGTGAACAGGCAAAAACCATCAAACCCTAATTAAAGAATCTTGTGCTAATCAATTATACATAGATATGAATATAATTGGCTAATTATAAAAACACACACACATATATATATATATATATATATTCGGAATAATATTAAAATTAAAAAAAAATAAACTATTCATGAGACAAAATCCAATGAATTACTGTTCTCGCCAAGTCAAGCCAGTACAAATCAGGGAAACCCCAATCCAAAATAATAGACATGAAACCACAACTATTTTCATAAACGACAGAAAAACAACCAAAAGAAAGATTGAAAACTTACCTCGTCGTTCCCATTTGGTTGCTTCTGAAACCAATTGATGTTCAAAACCTTTACAAAAAAAAAACCCCCCAAAATCAGAAATCAAAAGCAAGAGTCGTAGCGGCAGTGTTGTCGCTAGTTCCAGTGGTGGTATGTTTTCTGGTGATGGCGGCAGGTTTGGGAGCGCTGAGAAGGAGTGTGGAGGAGATTTTTTGGGAGCATAAATTCCTAAGAGTGGGTGGTGGAAGAGACGATGGCGGTATTGGAAGTTTTGCTGTTGCAAGGAGAAAAAAAACATCGAGAAGGAAAGCATAGATCTAAAGTAAACGATCAAACAATGAAAAAATAAAGTGGATAAGAACATAGATCTGAAACAAATGACCAAATCTAAGAAATCCCAAAAAAAATCAACAAAACCGAAGATGAAGAGAACAAACGGTGCAAAGAAAGAGAAAATGACCATGCATATACAACCAAAGGAAAATAAAAAAATAAAACATAAAACAGTCAAAAATATATACGCAAAAAGAAAGAAGATGAGAAGCAAAGAATCTAGTTCAGAAATGAAAAAAAAAAAAAAAAAAAAAAAAAAAAAAAAAAAAAAGAAGAAAAGGGTAGCAGAATGAAGCAAACGGAAGAGAGAAAAAAAAAAGATGTAGAAGGTAGCAGAATGAAGCAAACGGAAGAGAGAAAAGTTGCTCCAAAAATGAAGAGAAAAAAATACAGATCTAGAAGGTTGTAGAAGACAGCAAACGAAAAGAAACAAATTAAAACACTCAATTTGAGTGCAAATGACCAAAACGGTCATAATAAACCAAAACAAATTATAAGACACCAAATTTATCACACAAATTATAAATTGTGTCATAGAAAGTGAATAACCAGAGCAAAGTATAGAGTCGTCCAAAAGTCACCAAGTGAGATAAAGGGGGGAGGAAAAAAGAATGAATTTATTATAAGTATAAGATAGCAACAAAATAAGAACAAACTGTAAAAACCAGAGCATGCAGAAAAGGAGGGAAAAAAAGGAGTAGAGAGACTATAAAATATAGGTAAACAAAAGAGGAAGCGGAAGCTAATACTGCATTTGCATTAAATGCCTACTTATTCAAATCTAAGGGAAAAAGAAGGCAAAAGATAGCATAGGCAGAAAAATGTAATCACAGGCCGAAGTTTAAAAACACCAAGAATGGATTAAGAGGACATTAAGCCTTATAGTGAGGAGCGAAAATGAGTAGGGAAAGAGAGCAAATCTATTCTCCCACTATCCGATCCAAATCCATTCTCCCACTATCCGATCCACAGTGGTTCAAATTAGAGTCAATGATGGGAAATTCAAGTATGATAGTCTAGTTTTAAAAGCAGAAAAAAATAAAGAGAGAGGCAAGAGAAAAGTAGGAGGGGCTAGAAATAAGAAAAAATTAGAGTTAAAGAGCAGGGGCAAATTAAAATAGCATAAGAAAATTTAAAATAAGGAATGAAAAGGGAAATGTAATACATCTGTAAATAGCTTTTAAATCAAATGGTAGAGCCAAAAAAGTAAAAGCAGTAAACTAAGCAAAAGGAAGAAAAAGGAGAGAGCAAAAAATGTTCACTAAAAAAATACAAACAAATCTGGAATTCAAATGAATAAAGTAGTCTCACGGCAATTTTTGGACAAATCATACAATGCTCAATGGATTAAAATTATTCATGCTCATCGTCGCCATAAAAAAAAAAGGAGGAAAGAGCATAGCAGATAAAAAGGAGCAAGTAAAAATAAAATATCTGATGTGTAAGTATCCATCTAAGCATATGACAAAAAAATGAGCAACTTCGGACCTAATAACGAAGGACCATACACCAGTTGTACAGAAAGGAAGAAAAGAATGGAATAACAATATGTTAATAACAGGGATCGACAATAAAAAAGAATTTTTATTGATTTGCTATAAAGAGAAATTTTTTACTAATTTTTTAAAGCAGCAATGTTCATTCATATAATAACAAAGTTATACATCAACAGAAACAACAGAAGAAAAAAACATATAAACGGTAGGAGGAAAGAGGGCGGAAAATGGGGGGAATTTTTTCCCGTAAAATTCCAAACCATTTCAAAGAATCAAGGGAAAATCACTTGTGCATTTAATACATTTGCTGCAAAATATGTACAAATTATGTGCTGGTAATACAAATCAGCAATAGAAACACCTCAGCTTAGAAATTTAATAAATGAAAAGCCAAAAAATCAGAACTTACATACATGCGGCAACCAACCAGGGGTGAAGAGAAAAAAATCCGGCAAGAAAAAATTGCATGAAATCAAAAAAGGTAGAACAATAATTGAATAAATGAGAGGCAAGGAGATGAAGATTTACACATGCAGCTAGAGCTAAAAATTCAGGCCGCCCGGCCCAGGCCCGGCGGCCCGAAAGTGTAGTCCGGGCAGGGGCCGGGCCAAGCCAGGCCAGCCCTAAATAATTTTATATAAGCCCAGCCCGACCCTAAGGCCCAACAAGCCTAGGACCGGGCCGGGCCGGCCCGAATCGGCTCAGCCCGGCCCGAATATGATTTATAAAAATTAAAAAAAAATAAAATTTATAATAAATAGTGAATATTGTAAAATTTTAATAGAATAAGACTTTATTTATGTAATTGTAACTGCCTTATTAAAAACCTTACCAAGAAAAACCCATTGGGATAAAACCTTGGTAAGGAAAAAAGAGTGTAGTATTATTTTCACAGTTACAATTTATATATACTTAAGAAACAAAAATATCTAACTGCCTGTTACACTACTCTTGGCATCAGAAGCGTCATTGTCAATGTATAAGTTTTAAAATTGATCCATTAAATCGCTGCTTCGGCTGTGTGTTGCATTCAGAAAGAAGCATTTTCCCAATCTTTTAGACATATTAGCACATCGACCATTTCTGGAGTCAACGAAGTCCTTCTTTCTTCAATTATCCTCCCAATTGTGCTAAAGGCAGATTCTGAAGACATCGTTGATACTGGAATAGTCAAGAGATCACGTGCTAATATTGAAAGTACTGGAAATCTTACACCTTGTAGCCTCCACCATGCCAAAATTTAAAAACTGTCATCATTATCAGCACCATCTATCACTGAGAATTCTGTCTCAAGGTATCTGTTGAGCTCTCCATATTATGTCGTCATTGGTGTTGATGGTGGTGGCATGACACTCAGAGTCGCAGTTGATGATGAACTAGAGTCACCACGATGAGAAGATATAAAATTCCAAAACTTCTTTTTTGAGCGGGCCGGCTGATCTTGTTGCGTTTGTTGAGTTGTCAAGTTACTGAACTTGTTCTCGTAAATTGTATAAATCAAAAATAACGTGTGTTAACAACCTGTGAAGTATAATCTATGTCCAACTGGCCACCGATATGAGAAAGAACATTTCCAAGACCGGATAATTTTACTCTAGGATCCAAAATAATAGCTAAACAATACAACAGAGGAATTTCATACCAATATTTCCTAAACTTTGCTTCCATTTTTTCTATTATCGATTTAAATAACATATCATTTCTATACGTTTCAAATAAGTCTGTAATCTCACAAATTTGATGCAACACTAATGGAGAAGTATGATAATAAATACCAGATAATAAAACAGTATAATCATAAAAAAATCTCCAAAAAAGATACAAATCATTCGCAAATAAACCAGTCATCTTCCTGCAACATTGTTTTGCCCATTTTTGTATTGAAAAAAATAGTGATAATATTTTTAAACGGCAAAGTACTCTTCAACATCATATATGTTGAATTCCACCTAACAGGCATGTCAAGACCAAACTTTCTAGGCTTTATACCTTCTGCTTTACAATACCTCTTAAACTCAGTAATGCAGGGGTTTGAATTATGAATCCAAGAAATGGCATTTCGAATATTATCAATTGTAGAACTTACCATACGCATACCTGATTTGACAATGAGGTTAATTATATGGCATGCACACCTTTGATGAAGTAAAACTCCACCACTATACGAGTTTATAAGTCCCTCCAACATTGATATCGCCCTTGCATTAGCTGTAGCATTATCTAAGGTGATAGAGATAATGCGGTCTCGTATACCAAAATCTTGAATAACACTAACAAGTCTCTCAACAATATTGTCAGCATTATGTGAACAATCAATAAGTCTAAAACCAATAATTCTTTTCTGCATATTCCATTTAGAGTCTAAATAATGTGCAACTACGCTCAAATAATCTTGATTGGCCCTACCACTCTGAATATCATAGGTTAATGCAATTGAAAATTTTAATGCACCCATTTAAGCTATTAATGCAAGACGCATTTTCTCATACTATGTAATCATATTACTCCTAGTAGTAGTTCTAGAAACTTTTTGAAATTGAGGACAATATGCACATTGAATATGCGCTTCATAATGTGGGTTATCACCAAGATTAATAGGTAAATCTAAAGCAGAAATAAATCGACATAAAGATCCCCTAGAAACTTGAGGATTATAGGACCAAGTACTTACCGAACCATCCGGGTTTAATTGAAGTTGAGTTTGTGTAGGCTCCATCCTGGCTTGATGTAGTCTAGCGCATTTAACTCCGTGATCTCTCAAGTTTCGAGCTCCACTTATAGAATTTGCGGTCAAAACTTTTTTACAATATATAGATGTAGCTAATTTTATTTTCTTACCTCCAGCGTCAATTTTCTCTTGTGGAGTGAAGTATTTCCAACATTCTGCACATTGTCTCGTATGTTTTGTTGTCATTGATGATGTTGAACCACTTGAGCCCGTCGGCATTTCTGAGAGTTGATTCGGTTGAATATTGATATTTTGTGACATGTCACCTACTTGGTCACCCACCTCCATTCGTTGAATTGTTGCTTCTTCAACGTCTTGATTATCCATTCCATAGTAGTCAACTCCATCAAGACCATACATATACATATTTGGTTCCATTTTCTATTTCCTATAATAATAATAACAACAATAAACATATTAATACATGCTAACACTAAAAATTAAATATTCACAATAAATTAGATATAAAAAATTAAAACATTTATAATTCTAAAATTTATCAATACCTTGATTACTTGATATGGATAATGGAATTGTGACTTGAAAATTAAAGTAGAGACTAGAGTAGATATTAGAGAATCACCAGAAAAAAAATTTCCAACAAAAATGAAATAACAAAATTGAGAGAATTAATGTGAGTGAGAATTGAGAGAATTGATGTGAGTGAGAATTGAGAGTTGAGATAAAATTGGAGAATAAGAAGAGAATAGAGAGAGTGAAAGTTGTGTTGTGTGAAAAAAAATGGGTTAATGGAAGGGGTATTTATAGATAAAATTTAAGAATTTTAGGGAAAAAAAAAGTAAAAAACAAAAACAAAAAAAAGGCAAAGGGTCTGCAGCCCTCTCCCTCTGCTTCAGACTCACTGCCTCACGGTAGTGAGTCAGCGGCAGGGAAGCCCAACGGTAATATTACCGTTGGGCTTGGCCGCTTGGGCCATAACCCACAAACAAGTGCAACTAAAAAAACAAAAGGCCAGAAACATTCAAAGTTCAAACAAGTAAAAAAAAAGCAGAGGGCTACAACCCTACAACCCTCTGCCTTTGGTCTCACGGCAGTGAATCAGAAACTCAAACAACAAACAAGTAAACCAAAAAAAAAAAAGGATACAAATAAGTAAAAAAAAAAAAAAAGCAGACTGAGTCAGCCCAACGACAATATTACCATTGGGCTTGGCCAATTGGGCCAGAAACAAGTGAAAAAAAAAAAAAAAAGGCCAAGTAAATAAATAAAAAAAAAAAAGCAAACTCACTGCCTCACGGCAGTGAGTCAGCCCAACGGTAATATTACCGTTGTACTTTGCCAATTGAGTCAGAAACAAGTGAAAAAAAAGGGGCCAGAAACAAGTAAATAAAAAAATTTAGGCCTTTAGGCCATTTCGGGCCATTCGGGCTCTCTGGGCCAGGCTCAGGCCGCCTATGGGCCTGGAATTATGGCCCAGCCCAGCCCTAATCTAGGGCACAAAGCAACAAACGAAGAAAAAGAAGATTGTAGAAAGCAACAAACGAAAAATAAAAAAATAAAACACTCAATTTGAGTGTAAATGACCAAAACGGTCAGAATAAACCAAAGCACATGAAACTAAACTAAAAGCCAATATAGTAAGTTTACATTCAAAAAGACATAATGAAAATAAAAGAATCATCTAAAGAAATATGTAGGAATAAAAAATGAAAGACACTGTTCATTGCACTATAGACTATTCTGTTCCTTTAGTATATGTATAATATATATATATATATATGTGTGTGTGTGTGTGTGTATTTTAAATATGATTGTTCAAGCAATAGAACCACACCCAAAATAAGCACCACCAACTCTTGCCATATTCAAGCTCAATTTCAAATCTGAAACGATCCCTGAATATATATTGGGCTGCTCTTCGAACTCAAGCCTACTATCACACCCAACAACGGAAAATCTTCAAGTAAACTTCAAAAAAAAAAAAAAAAAAAAAAAGCGGAATGGGCGTGAAAATTTTCTCAAGAAATGGACGCGAATGAAATTGGTAGATATGAGCAAAGACATGGTCACGCTGGTAAGCTTCGCACATGGAGCCTATAAGTGCACAATAATCAGGACAAAGAAATGAACATTTTGTAGATCTAATAATCGGGACAAGAAAGAGAGATTAGTTTTGTTTTTGATGGAGAACTTTGACAGACCATGCTCGATCTTGATTGCCAGTAACGGGCTCGGCGGAGCTAAGCACGGAGGTGGAGATCCGTCGAAGGAGAAGATGAAGGCTGTGGGGTTGAGAGAGGAGGAGGAGAAGAACCTTGCAGATTGGGGCGGCAGGACGAGATGAGCACCGCCGAAGGTCATCGGAGGAGCGGCAGGAGGAGCTAAGCATCGTCGAAGCTCATCGGGGGAGCGGTGATTGGCGGGGAAGAGATGGTGGTGGTGTTCGTCAATTCTATGTAGTTAAATACAGATCTTTAAAACTAAAATAAAGGGTATTTATAGAAAGTATGGGTGAATACACATTAGAATTAGTGCTGAAATTTTAGACGGGTCATTTACGATCACCGAAAATTTTAAATTTTTATTTGATGACTGAGCTCGTTAGAGCCCAAATTTTCGGGCTGCCTAACCCGACCCAAGGAACATCATGGACGGGCTTCGGGCAGCTTTTGGCTACCCGAGCCCGGTCGGGCAGCCCAAGCTCGCCCGAGTTACCTGAATTTTTTTAAATATTTTTTATATATTATATATAATTTTATTTATTAATTGTATATGGTATGTATATAAATGATTTTAAAGTTATTTATTGTAAAAATTATACAAAAATTATAAGGGGGATTGCAATTTGAAATGAACACGAACTATATAAAAAAATTATTTATTTATTAAGTTTTAAATTTGTAATTCATGATTGCTTCATTAAAAACCTTACCAAGAAAAACTCAATTGGAATAAAAAATTGGTAAGAAAAAAAGAATGCAATCATTATGGTACGAATTACAAATTTAATGAACTTACAAAGTCTATACAAGATTACAATAACAGTGTACAAAGTAAATAAATATTTACAAATTACAATAATATAATTTAATTTGAAGCTGAAGGATCATCTTGAAAATTAAAATTTAATCTATTAAATTCATCGATCCATTCTTGTCTTGCCGGTAAAATTGTATCATGTAAGCGTTGATCCGAACGATCTCAATTCTTGATGCACACTAAAGCTTCAACAATGTCATGTTGCAATGCGTTTTTACATTCTTCAAGTATTCGGCCGGTTGTACTGAAGGCTTGTTCGGATGAAACAGTGGAGACTGGGATTGAAAAAATATTCATTGTCAGTCGAGTTAGGATCGGCCAAGTTAATGCTCGTGCCCTCCACCACTTAACTAAATTAAACATTTCACTATTGTTGACAACTAAGCCCTCACTCAGGTACGCCATTAACTCGTTGAAGCCACCGCTGTTGCCGCCACCTCTTGATGAAGATCCACTCCCAGATTCTTTTAGACTTTAAGTCGTCGTCATCGTCTTCTTCTTCTTCTTCTTTAACCTGAAAACATTCAAGAATGAATGCGGATTTTCATCTCGTTGTTGCGGTTGTTCTACACAATGTGTGTTTCTAAACCTACTTTCATAAGAGCTATAGAGAGATAATATTTTTTCCTTTATAATAGGAAATTGGTCAGAATAGTCGATATCTAAAAAGTCACATAAGTTGTCTAATCCACTTTCTAAACCATCTAATTTTAATTTGGGATCAAAACTAACACCGAAATCATATAACATTGGTAATTTAGACCAATATTTTTTAAACTTTTTTTCCATAGAAGCGATAAGAACTCCTCAAATCTCGTGTGTCCTAAATTCACTAAATAAAAAAGTCATTCGTAAAAGTTCTCCAAATGCTAATGGTGACGTTGGTAATATGTTCCACTAAACTTTAAAGTAACTTCGTAAAATCTACCTAAAAAGCTATACAAAAGTTTGGCAATTTGGCAATCAGTTTGGTCTATAAATCTTGGGCCTAATTTTACACTAAAATAGTTTGTTATAGCATCTTCATAGGGGATGCATTGTTCAAGCATTATATAAGTGGAGTTCCATCTTACGGGCATATCTAAGGCTAATTTTCTAGGATTTTAATTACATGCCTGTAGAAACCTAAACCAATCTTGTATTCTTTGATTATTACCTTAAATCCATGCAATGTTATCTCTAATTCTTTTAATATGACATGACATTGATTTTAAACCGGATTTTACTATTAAATTAATTATATGGCATGCACAACGTTGGTGAAATATATCATTATTACCAAATAAACTTAAATCATTTTCAAAAGGTTCTATTACTTTAGTATTTGCAGTAGCATTATCTAATGTTATAACCATTACTCTATCCCTTAAACTATATTCATCAATGACAGATAAAATTGTATTATATATTAAATTGACAGTATATGATCCTATAACACATTTAAAACATAATATTCTCTTATCTAAATCAAAACCTTTAAAATAATGTCCAGTTACAGCTAAATAATCTTTGTTGGCAACGGCGGACCAAATATCCGCCGTTAACGCAACACAACCACTAGTAGAGTGTAAAAGGTCGATTAATGCTTCCCTTTCTTTTTTATATAATTTTAATGCATCTTTACTAAGAGTAGTTCTTGAAAAAAATTATGCATTAGGATTATGTACAATTTTAATATAACGCTGACAATTCTTTTGTTCGGTAAAACTAAGTGGTTGATCTAATGTGGCTACTAATCGTGCCATTTCCATACAATCGACTTGCGGATCGTATTTCTAAGTGGTTAGAACGCCGGTTTGACAGTCAAACGATAATTGTATTTGACGGAGATCGGGTCCGCCTCCTTGCTTTTAAAGACACTTTTCAGAGTGTCTTCTCAAGTGTGTAGTGTCGTGAATAGTATTACCTTGTAATTTATCACCACAATATTTGCATTGAGCTATGTATTTAACGTTACCATTATTGTCGACCTCCTCGAATGTGTTGAAGTGCTCCAAAACTGTTGAGATGCACTTGCATTTCTTCTTAGAACTTGCAACACTTGCACTAGCACTTCTGTTTGCCTCTCCTCCACGCCCATCACCATTACGTCCACTACCTCTATACGTCCACCGGAGCTCGGATTTGCAGTTTTCTCAGCAGCTCTTTCTGCAGTTTGCGATTCCTGCGTTTGAAAATTATTAATAGAAAATTACCCTTCTTCGATGTTGAATTGGTCATCAATGGGAATATCACCACCATAACCAGAAGAATCCATTATGAAAAATAAGAGAGATTGAGAACGCTTTGAGAGAGATTAAGAGAGATTTGAGCGAGATTAAGAGAGATTTGGGAGAGATTAAGAAATTAAAAAAGGATGAGAGTTTTTAGTTGAGAAAAATGGTTGGGGGAAGAGGGGTATTTATAGGTAATTTTTTGGCTTGAAAAAAAATTTTTCCTCAAATTTTCAGTTCCAATGGTAACACACTTTCGGGTCGGGTCTGGTCTGGTTGGGTTCGGGCAAATCAAGCAACGGTAAAAAAAAGAGCCGTTAGGGTCGGGCAAGTCGGGCGGCGGGTTGGGTCGGGCAAAATAGAGCAGTTGCATTTAAAATTCGGGTTAACAGTCACCAAAAATTCAGGTCGGGTCGGGCAAAAATTCAAAAAAACTAGTTGTTTTTTGGGTTTTTGGCCAACAGGTCAGGTTTCGGGTTACACTGAAAAATTCAAAAAAAAAAATTTACAGCGGACGGCGGTCACAACTTCTCCACCGACAGCGGCCTGCCAAGGTTGGTTTTTCCTCAGGCTGCGGGAGCCCGAGCCTGGTAAAAATGTGTAGACAGGCAATAAATAGTGCCTACCCACCAAGCCCAAAAATTTTCAGGCTTCGAGCAGCCCGCCGCCCGAACTTACAACACTAATTAGAATAGTCAATCCACTCATCTCATAAAGAAATGACAATTCCTTTAAAATGAGCAAAAAATCATTCTAATGGAACGGCTATTCTTGATTCCAAAACCAACCAAACAAATAATTATATTCTTTTCCATTCTCTCCAACCAAACACCCCCTAAGAATCAATTCCGCATAATGATATGTTTTCTTTCGGTGGCTAACTGGCCATCACCTTAGTATATACAGTCGAGCAATGAATAAGACTGTAAATTTGAAAGCAGAAGCAAATTTCCAAAAACATTTCAGACGAGAATTGCATTTGATAAAGTCATCCTTCATTGTCATCCTTGAATAGTAATTGACTAGTTGTACATGAGAAAAGACTTGAAACAAACAATGTAGCAGAAAAACTAACATGGCCTATATGTACATTATCTCCCAAAAAATATCTACTACTTCTACACAAAACCATCAAAGAATGATGATCGACCGAAAAAAACCAAGTACACGGTAAGTCAACTGGTCCTAGGCAAAGACCCAGAGCCGATAAGCTGATCCTATAAAGCAAAATGTATCAGCTATCCACAAGTCGATAAAGAAGTGCTGCAAGGAGTCTTGCCCAAGCTTCTGTCCTTCTAATCCTAACTGCTTTATGTGCTCTCAACTTTGAGTTCTGTCAAGATGAAAAGCATTCAACGCATTGACATCAAAGTTTTGACTCTTTTTTCTCTCTCTGCCCTCTTAGCAGTTGGCGTTCGCTTCAGTTTCTGCAGCTCCTCCATAACTACCTTCTCAACTGTGTCAATGGAGTTCAGTAGTTTCTTCTGGGGTGTGAGACATTCCGATCCTGCAGTGGTCTGATTTGCAATCCCGAGCAGGATTTTTGGAACTTTACCAACAGAAGGTGGGCAAGGTTTTCTTCTGAATGCTGAATGTAGAGAGGTAGTGATAATATTGTGCTCGAGTGGAGCAACAGATACTGATACAGAAGGATCGAGAAATCCCTGTTCTTGGGGTGCAGGACTTGCAACGTCTTGGCCTTCGTCTTCCCTCAGGCGAGCTCTTGTCCTTTCTATGGCCTAATGATAGAATTTTTCGTAAGATACTTCTCAACAACCAATTTCATAAATAAAAACTTCCATGCTCAAGAGTTAATGCCAAAATCCGCATATAATACAAGCCAATTATGGCATTGACTGCAATCAACATTGCACTGAGTCATTTCATATTTAATGCAGTGAATGCTTTCGTTCCAAATGGTTTCAAGAATACAACCCTCATTGACTTGCTCAAAAGATAAAAAGGAAAAAATGACACGTAGAATTTGGTCAAATCTTAATATAGATAATTCTGACTTCAAAATAATTATTAAAGATGCTTCAATTTGACAAATTAAAAGTACAACTACAAAAGCACCAAAGTATCTTTTTTCACCTATAGGGTGGGGGAAGGAAACCCGAGTTTCATTTTACTATGAACAACATGGTTCCCTATGTAAACAGCTTTGAAAATAAAGTAACAAACCTCACCACAATATAATGAAAGGACAATGCAAAAGGTGAACAATCACAAGCAAGCAAAAATGAAAGACCAAAACGGAACATGGAAAGTTCGTATGGAAAAGACATACAGAAATTTACTGACTTGTACAGATATCAAACAAGTACGAAATCCAATAATCAGAAAAAATAATCTACACATTCTGAAAGAACTATAATGAAGTATGGGTAGCCATTATTCACGGGATCCCATATTTATTTAAATAACATATATAAAGTGAGATCCAAGAAAAATAAATAAATAAATAAAAACTAACGAAGAGTAATAAAAAGAATTTCAAAACCAGGAAAATACAAAGGGCTTCTTCTTATGAAAAGAGAAGAAAATAAACACTACAAACTTTAATAAACCCAAATGTTTAATTTGAAAATTTTCATTTGCGGCCAAAAACACAGCAAGGGCTTTATTTCGCAATTATTGAAATATATTAGGAAAAAAAAAGAATCTAATAAACCCTACTCACTTTAACATACCCGAAAATTCTTAAAATTAAGATTCAATTGCTGGCTATTGGCTAAGAAAACAACTACTCCTTTATCACCAAAAGAATTCCGGAAACAACGCAATTATTGAAAAGGACGAGCATTATAGTTTAAGCAATAAATTCAACCAAGCTGAAACTTAATTTCTCAGGAAAGAAATAAAAAAGAAAAAAAAAAAGGACTTGCTCCTATAATAGTTCACTCGCCCCAACACAAGAAATTCATGATCAAGTTTTCATGACAATTGATCCATTCAATATAACAAAATCTCAAAATGAATCTAAAAATCAATTACAATAATACATGAAATCAGAACCGGCAATCAAATTACGAAATCCACATTTACGTCGAAAATGAACCAGATCACAGAGATTAAACATTTCAAGAAACAGATACGTACCCTCGCGATAGCAGTGATATCACGGAGAGGGGTTCTTGGGTACCAATACGGCAACACGCCGCTTCTTCCACGCCCTCTTCCCCGCCGAACAATCCCCGGCGCCGGCGTATTCTCCCTACTCGCCACCGCCGCTGCCGACGAGGATCTGAACGAGCTCCGGAAACGCGAGTTTCCCGTTCTTGGAGTCCCCAAACCACCCCTCCCGATCCCCACTCCACCACCACCTCGTCGTGTCCATAGGTGTACGTACGCCGGTCGCCATCGCTGCAGGCTGTTGCCTGATCGGAGATCTGAACAGGTCCGCGCCGTTCTCCGTATCGTCGACCAAAACTTGGACGGCGGCTGATCTCCGTCGAGCGAACATTGCGGCGACGTCCACCGGCCTCGATAACCTGTCCCTTGCTTCCGGCATAGCTGAGCAATGATTCAACTGAAACCAAAGAAATGTAAAACAAATCTTCAGAAAAACCACCGAAAGAAAACACAGATATCGCGATCTAGTACTCATTCCGGCAAGAATTCAATAACTCATCACCGAATAAAAATCAGATTTCCCGGCGACAGAATTGTTAATGGATCTGAGAAAATCAACAACCAGGAGATGGAGAAGAAGAAGAATGGAGAAGGGAATTACCTGTGAAAATGGTTAGGGTTTGGAGGTTCGATTGAAGTTAAGAAATGGGGGGCTTAAAAGTGAAGAAGAAGAAGAGAGAGAAAGAGAAAGAGAGAGAGAGAGACCGAATTGGCAAATTTTTCAAAATGAAAAATGGGCGGTCTTATACTCAATGACCCCTAAAATTTTCACACGTTTCGGTTTTTTTCTTTGGATATTTTTCATTTTTATTTTTGGTCTGATTCAAAATTCAAATTATCTTGAGAGCGGGATTATAAGCGGCAATGCGTTTTGATTTACTGATATAATAGTGGGCCAATGATGAAATTGGACTTAGCTCCGTACTTTTGAGTATTTTGGGCTTTTCACAAAATCATGAGAAAAGTAAAGAAGTGGGCAATTTATAGCAGAAATTACAAATTTAATATTTACTTGCAAAAAACACTCTTTAATATAATGATATTAAGTAGACGTTTGATTTATAAATTAAAATTATATAATTAGAATTATTTTTAATTTACGTATATTTTTTATGAGAGAAAATGCTCTAACAAATTATGAATTATGATTCGAATCATGGTTTGAATCCTCTAACCAAACGTCTCTTAAATGCTTTACTTCAATTGAATAAGAATATATTCAATGCAATACTATAATTAATATGTCAATAATAAATTTAAAATTTACGTGCAAAAAACACTCTTTAATATAATGATATTTGTTATACCAAATTTTTCATATATTATTTGTTGTACCTGAATATACACACATATATAGGTCGTTTAATAATATGTCCAAATTCATTATCTGGACAAATAGGACATAATTCGCTTTGGTGCAAAGAGTTAAAAACTAACCATATAAGAAGAGGATAAAATGAATTTTTTTATCCCACAGAGACACCAATTGTAAAGCGAAGCAACATTAGTGGAACCTCATTTTGGGCTGAGCTTGAAACTGGGTAGGGACGGCAACGGGGCGAATCTAGAGCGGGGCGCGTCTCGTAAATATAAATACTCACTATATATGTCTATAAATCAACACAAATTGATAGGTTACGGATCGGATTTTCTCATCATGAATTCGGAGTATTCACGAAACTCCCGTTTACCTGATTATTTATTTTCATTGTAAAATAAATAAATAATTAATTAAACAATATAAACATACAAAGCATTAAGTAAAAAATAAAAAGAAAGTTTTAAATTTTCATATATATTATGTAATAAATTCTACTTAAAATTATATATTATAGCATATTAGACATAATATATATAATTTAAAAATATAATATAATTAAACGGGGTGGGTAAACGGGGATTAAGGTCGGGGACCTCTAAATCCGTCCCCGCCCCGCGGCCCTCAACGGGTTAAAATTTTAACCCGTTTATAATCCGGATCCGTTTAAAGCGGATTTTTCCCACCCCGTTTAATGCGGGTCTCCGCGGGTAAATGGGTAACAAATAAAGAAAAAATGCTCAACTTATCTTGAAGTGTATGGATTTAGATATTTATCCATTACTCTTACTTAATAGCCTTTTAAATAATATAGTTACTTGACGAAAAAAGATAGGGTATTCATTTACTCCCCAAAAACTTGTATGGTTTTAGCAATTTGCTCTTTGAAATTTTAATTTTGGCAAGTTACTCCCTCAACTTATAAAATTATTGTAATATGCCCTGTTTTGACTATGATTGTGTTAAATTAGTGTTGAAAAAACACATTCGAATAAAAATTTTAGGACAAATTACACTTATGCCCCCTGAACTATTGGCGTTTTCAAAAATTCCCCCTAAAGTTTAGAAATAGCAAATTTTCTCCCTAAATAATTTGCCGTTAGCACGTATTCTCTTTTTTTGTCTCTTCGATTAAATTTTGAACGTTTAGTGTCACGTTTGTAGCACATGACTCTCATTGCAAGAACAAATAAATAATTTAGGTCAAATTCTAAAATGTTCGAAATAGAACCAATTAGGGCCAAAAATTCTAGAGTAATTTCACACACTCAATAATTACACAATGCGAACAATATTAGACTAAGGCTTTTCTATATATATATATAGAAAAGCCTTAGTCTTCTTGAACGAAGAAGGTGTAGGCGCGTTCCCTTTTTTCACCTCTTCGATTAAATTTTGAACGTTTAGTGTCACGTTTGTGGCACATGACTCTCATTACAAGAACAAATAAGTAATTTAGGTCAAATTCTAACATGTTCGAAGAACCAATTAGGGCCAAAAATTCTAGAGTAATTTCACACACTCAATAATTACACAATGCGAACAATATTAGACTAAGGCTTTTCTATATGTATATATAGAAAAGCCTTAGTCTTCTTGAACGAAGAAGGTGTAGGCGCGTTCCCTTTTTTCACCTCTTCGATTAAATTTTGAACGTTTAGTGTCACGTTTGTGGCACATGACTCTCATTACAAGAACAAATAAGTAATTTAGGTCAAATTCTAACATGTTCGAAATAGAACCAAGGCCAAAAAATTCTAGAGTAATTTCACACACTCAATAATTACACAATGCGAACAATATTAGACTAAGGCTTTTCTATATATATATATATAGAGAGAGAGAGAGAGAGAGAAAAGCGAACAATATTAGACTAAGGCTTTTCTATGTATATATATATATATAGAGAGAGAGAGAGAGAGAGAAAAGCCTTAGTCTTCTTGAACGAAGAAGGTGTATGTGTTGGTTTCGCTTCAAAACTTGCTATTAACAAAAGCCAGAATTTCAATGGAGTGCGTGGTTCAGGGAATTATAGAGACACAGGTAAGAATCACTCACCCCAACCTACCTTCAGATTTTGATTCTGATAATTCTGCAAGACTCAAAAAAAAAATTTAGTTTTTATGCAAAGCATTGAAAATGTTGATTTACTTTTTCATGAAATCCTTCTTCGTTCAAGAGTGGGTTGTCATGGATCTGAGCATTTTTATCGAAATCATCCACTTCATCGCGCTTAGAATCACCGCCACGCCTCTAATCGTCGCGATTTCCCACCACCGGCTTGGGTCCATCTCCAATTGGCTCTTCCTAACAAAGACGCACTCGATCCTAACCAAGACGCACTCGATTCTGGGAGACCCATTCCTGGGAGACACACTCAAAATTGAGATGATTTCATAATGTTTCTTTTTGTTTTAAACATGAAATTGAGATGATTAAGGAAAGATAAATTGAGAAATAGTATATTGGGTTTTAAGGGCAACATCATCATTTTATAATAAAATAAAAATTTAATACTTCAGTGACATATACGTATCACTTACCGTTTAAAATTTAACAGAAAGGGTGAATAAGGGGGAAGCGTGCTAACATCCATTTATTCAGAAAAAAATTTACTATTTTTAAACTTTAAGGGAAATTTTTACAAAACGGCGATAGTTCAGAGAGTACAATTGTAATTTTTCTAAAATTTTAACATCCTAATTCAAATGTAACACAAATCATTCCTCTGCGTTTGGTTGGTGTATTCGTGTCATGATTTAAATCATGATTCGTGATTCGCTACAGTATTTTTTCTCATAAAAAACACACATAAATTGAGAATGATTTTAAATAATGACTTTAAATTCATAAACTAAACGCAAATTTAAAAATTTAAATAACCGGCTTGGGTTCATCTCCAATCGGCTCTTCCTAACAAAGACGCACTCGATTCTGGGAGACCCATTCCTGAGAGACACACTCAAAATTGAGATGATTTCATAACGTTTCTTTTTGTTCTAAACATGAAATTGAGATGATTAAGGAAAGATAAATTGAGAAATAGTATATTGGGTTTTCAGGGCAACATCGTCATTTTATAATAAAATAAAATTTTAATACTTCAGTGACTTACACGTATCACTTACCGTCTAAAATTTAACAGAAAGGACGAATAAGGGGGAAGCGTGCTAACATCGAATTATTCATGAAAAAATTTACTATTTTTAAACTTTAAGAGAAATTTTTACAAAACGGCAATAGTTCAGAGAGTACAAGTGTAATTTGTCTAAAATTTTAACATCCTAATTCAAATGTAACACAAATCATTCCTCTGCGTTTCTTTGGTGTATTCATGTCATGATTTGTGATTCGCTACAGTATTTTTTCTCATAAAAAATACACATAAATTGAGAATGATTTTAAATTATGACTTTAAATTCATAAACTAAACGCAAATTTAAAAATTTAAATAACCGGCTTGGGTCCATCTCCAATCGGCTCTTCCTAACAAAGACACACTTGATTCTGGGAGACCCATTCCTAAGAGACACACTCAAAATTTAGATGATTTCATAATGTTTCTTCTTGTTCTAAACAAGAAATTGAGATGATTAAGGAAAGATAAATTGAGAAATGGTATATTGGGTTTTAAGGGCAACATCGTCATTTTATAATAAAATAACATTTTAATACACAATGACTTATACGTATTACTTACCGTTTAAAATTTAACAGAAAGGGCGAATTAGGGGGAAGCGTGCTAACATCGAATTATTCATGAAAAAATTTACTATTTTTAAACTTTAAGGGAAATTTTTACAAAACGGCAATAGTTCAGAGAGTACAACTGTAATTTTTCTAAAATTGTAACATCCTAATTCAAATGTAACACAAATCATTCCTCTGCGTTTGGTTGGTATATTCGTGTCATGATTTGAATCATAATTCGTGATTCGCTACAGTATTGTTTCTCATAAAAAACACACATAAATTGAGAATGATTTTAAATTATGACTTTAAATTCATAAACTAAACGCAAATTTAAAAATTTAAATAACCGGCTTGGGTCCATCTCCAATCGGCTCTTCCTAACAAAGACGCACTCGATTCTGGGAAACCCATTCCTGGGAGACACACTCAAAATTGAGATGATTTCATAATGTCTCTTCTTGTTCTAAACATGACATTGAGATGATTAAGGAAAGATAAATTGAGAAATAGTATATTGGGTTTTAAGGGCAATATCGTCATTTTATAATAAAATAAAATTTTAATACTTCAGTGACTTACACGTATCACTTACCGTTTAAAATTTAACAGAAAGGACGAATAAGGGGGAAGTGTGCTAACATCGAATTATTTAGGAAAAACTTTACGATTTTTAAACTTTAAAGGAAATTTTTACAAAACGGCAATAGTTCAGAGAGTACAAGTGTAATTTGTCTAAAATTTTAACATCCTACTTCAAATGTAACACAAATCATTCCTCTGCGTTTAGTTGGTGTATTCGTGTCATGATTTGAATCATGATTCGTGATTCGCTACATTATTTTTTCTCATAAAAAACACATATAAATTGAGAATGATTATAAATTCATAAACTCAACGCAAATTTAAAAATTTAAATAAATATAATAGAATGGGGCACATAAAATTTTGCCGTACTCTCTCTCTCTCTCTCTCTCTCTCTCTCTCTCTCTCTCTCTCTCCTCTCTCTCTCTCTGAGATATGCAGAACTAGTCTTTTAGCTTGAAGCCATGGAAGCCTTGGATGCCGAATTTGATACAACACGGGCCCGTTTAGTTCGCTGATTCGAGTTTTTAATTCGAGTTGAGATGTGATTTTATGTGAGAGCTTTTTACTATAGTAAAAAAGTTAGATGTGATTGTTTGTGAGATCTTTTTACTGTAACAAAACTCGAATAAGCGAAATGAACGGGGAAATCGAGTTTAAGACTAAAACTCGAGTTTGAACTCGAGTTTGAGTTATGGGCTGTTCTTTTGCCTTTTTTGAGTTATGTGATTTGAGTGTAGATTTTGAGTTGAGTTTGAGTTATTACTTGAGTTAAAGTTGTAACTTGAGTTTGTGTTTGGTTGTGTACATTTGAGTTATGATTTGAGATAAGAATCTTTTTGAGTTTGTGTTTGAGTGAGTCAAAACTTGAATTTATATTTAGATAATATTTTAATAAAAACTCAATGCTAATAGAAAATTTTAATAGGGTATATGGGTGGGGTTTTATTTGTCTTTTCGTTGTCAACGCATAGAAAAAAAAATCATCTCAATCAGAATTAAAATGAAAAAGTTATAGTATTTTTAAGAATAGAAAAAATACTGTTCATTAACTTGAGTTCGAGTTTCTGAACTCGAGTTGAAGAGGAAACTTGAACTCGAGTTTTAGTCCCAAACTCGAGTTCTAACTCGAGTTTAAACTTGAGTTCAAATTTAAAAGAACATAAACTCAAAATAAAGTTGTAACTCGAGTTACTTTTTTTGAGTTTTTAACTCAAAAATGGGGCTGCTGAACAGCCCTTAAAACTCGAGTTCAAGTTTCTCTTTCAACTCGAGTTCAGAAACTCGAACTCAAATTAATGAACAGTATTTTTTCTATTCTTAAAAATGCTATAACTTTTTCGTTTTAATTCTGATTGAGATGATTTTTTTTATGCGCTGACAATGAAAAGACGAATAAAACCCCACTCATATACTCTATTAAAATTTTTCATCAGCATTGAGTTTTTATTAAAATACTATCTAAATATGAATTTAAGTTTTGACTCACTCAAACACAAACTCAAAAAGATTTTTATCTCAAACCAAACTCAAATGTACACAACTAAACACAAACTCAAGTTAGAATTTCAACTCAAGTTATAACTCAAACTCAACTCAAAATCTACACTCAAGTCACCTAACTCAAAAATGACAAAAGAACAGCCCCTAAGCTTCAAGGGTATGTCAATCTACCCCTCAAAAAAGACATATGAAAGCCAAATGCAACAATTAACACTCTTTAACGAGCAAGGTTTGCATTATTTTTTAAAGTACAATATATTAAAAAAAAGTTTTGCACTATTAATTTCGCTCCAACATAAAATGAAACCAGCGAAACATAGAGATAAGAACATGATGGAAAGAAAAAAAAAAAAAAAAAAAGAAACCAGCAAGTAACATTCTGAGAATTGGAACTTTGTACAAGATCTAAAACAATATTCCTGAAGTACAAGTAAATTTTTAGGAAACTGTCTTCCAAATATCATGTTTGCGGCCTAAGCTCCTTGGTAAAGGGCAACATCTCTTACTACAAAGTACATTCTCTAGAGTGGACAAGCCTAAAAAGCAACATATTTCCCAAAATTGAGAACACACACAATTCTCAAATGAGGAGTTGAAGTTAGGAGGCAAAGCAACATCTGCCGCCCTTCCTTGTACCCGAATCCTCCTGGGTCGGAACAACGATTTTAGTACCCTTCAGCAGGCCCGAACCACCACTCGAATTGACCTCATGATCACTGGCTGTGAGGTTCTTCTTGCTGATTATCCGATATATCTCGGTTAAGATTGTGAAGAATGCAGTTTCAACATTGGTGGACTCAAGAGCCGATGTCTCCATAAAAAAGATGTTCTCTCTTTGAGCAAACTCCTGAGCGTCCTCCGTTGGCACCGCCCGGAGACTCCCCAAGTCGCATTTGTTGCCGATGAGCATGATGACAATGTTCTTGTCAGCATGCCCCCTCAGCTCCTCCAACCACCTCGCCATGTGGTCGAATGACTGGCGCTTGGTCATGTCATAAACGAGCATTGCGCCGACTGCTCCTCTGTAGTATGCACTAGTCACTGCCCTGTATCTTAAGAGACCAGAAACGAAATAGCTTCATGAATTCAAGCTGTCAATTTTAATTACTGTAATCAAAGAACATGAATAAAAAGGCCTTGAACTTTTAGATCATGGTTGTGATAAAAGTTTTGTTATGTGCATTCATAATTTAGCCTTGTCTTGTTGCTTAAAAATTCAAACCTCTCGAAATTTTTAGACAACATAACATCAAATTTCTTATCACTCGATTATAACATTAATGTAAAACATGATGAACCTTCAACATTAGGTTTACCTTTTCAACATAAAGACCATCAAATTCGACAATCTACAATGTTATTTTCTTCAACTTCATATTGATAACCCTTCAAACAATGATTATCAATTTAATTGGTATGCAAAACCCAATAAAGGGTATCCAAATTTGTCACAAACTAGCAAATCTTTGGTCCAAGTTTGTTGAATTTCTTGGATTGCGAGGAACCCTTTAGTCTTTTAACATTATCCATGACATCAAATAGAAATATTTCCATCACTATAATCTAAAAACCAAATTGGATCCCACAAATCTATTAGATGATTTGTACCCAAACAAGATTAATGAAAATGAGACATTAATTAATGTCACACACCTTTCTTGGCCTGCAGTGTCCCAAATCTGTGCCTTGACAGTCTTGTGATCAATGATAAGAGTTTTCGTCTGGAATTCGACTCCAATCGTAGCTTTCGAGTCCACGCTGAATTCGTTCCTCGCAAAGCGCGCCAGCAGCTGCGTTTTTCCGACCGCCGAGTCTCCGATCAAAACGACCTTGAACACGTAGTCAATCTTCTGATTGTAATCTCCATACGAATTCGACATTCTTAATTCTTAACTCCACAATCAAACCCCAATTATCCCACAATCTTGAATGTCACATAAAACCGCGAATATTTATTTAGTGAAAACGAAAACAAAATTGTTCAAATCAATATTCATGTTACATGATCAAGTGCATTGTACATGTAAGATAAATCAAGCCAGAAGAGGGACTAACGTGGGATTAAGAACAGGTTTAGGGTTAGGGTTTGGCAAAGAAAGATCAGATCAGAAATTTTAGGACATTGATTAATTTGCTTTCAAGGCTGTTTGTGGAAGAGAAGAGAAGAGAAGAGAGAGAGAGGGGTAGAGAGAGAAAGCCCTTTGAGAAGACCAACGGCTACTGCGGGGCCCCATTAACGGTTTTTTAAGTACTGCAAGGGAGATGGTTTTGTTGGATGGTATTATTACAGGTAGAACAACTTTCAGAATTAGCTATCTTAGAAATAAAATAAAAAAATTATGTTTTCAAAAAATGAATGAAGGCATCTTCTCGAGTAGGATCAGAAAAAATAAACTATTAGTAAATTTTTATTTTTAACAGTCAAATATTGTATTAAAAATTATTTATTTGGCATATTTTTTTATTTGATGTAATTTTAATTTAATTCACCGATTAAAAACTGACACTATCAGTAAGTTACTAGAGAAACTCCAGTGAATGAATTGAGAAAAGAAAAAAAGTTTCGGAATGATTTCTGCCTAAATGAAAATAAATAAATAACAAGACTCTTTCAGTTGCCCAAATGAAAGCTCAAAGAGGTAAAGCTATCATCCTCTCCAAGAACATGAGTTGCAAAAAATACGACAAGACAAACATAGATATTACTTATTTAAACATTGAGAATTTTACAATAAAGTATTGAAAAAACATATAAAAATACAACTCTATTTTGATAAAATTTTAACCAGATCTAAAGCTAAAAGACATCACTGAACAAAATGATTTTAGCACGTGACCTTTGCTATTATACGAATTAATATGTGCTTTCTAGATTAAATACAATCCTGTGAGGGATGCTAACACAGGCATTCTTATTCATGAAATTTTTGTATGAGTGAGGTCTTGCTCTGTTTGGTTGTTTGACTTTCTTTTCTGAATAATTTTTAAAAATTTAGAACTATTGTTCAAGCAATTATGATTGATTTTTGTTTTTATAATTTTAAATTTATTGAGCAAGGAAATTGATATACTACCTCACTAACTAAACTGTAAAATTTTATGATTTATTATTAAGTACGGTATGTAAAAGTACATTATTGGCATGGCTATGTCTTGAACTATTAGATTCAAATCCCTATTTATTAATTTTACTATAAAATGCCAAGAACCATAAATAGCTCCAATAATTAGTCTTTTTTGTTATAAATTAGATGTGACAATTCGTATCACGTATTGTGTTTTGATCGTTTCTTCTTAAATTTACAGTCAACCTAAACACGACGAGTGATAGAAAATTAATTTTTAACTACCACAAAATTGATACGACACGACTATTTTGTAGGTTAACTCAACACGAAACGACACAAAAATAACCCATAAACTCAAGATTGAGAAGAATTGTATATTTTTCTTAGGTTTTTTTTTTCACATTATAAAGAACTTAAAATTTGCAACCCGTTCCATCAAAATTAAACGAATAATGGCATGGGATTTTAAAAATAACTATCATAAAATTACAAGTTTTAATAAAATTTAAAATATGTGATGCAAAATTTATTTTTCAAAAAATTTTATTATGAGTTTTGTGTCACGTTCAATTTAAACAGGTCTAGATCAAAATTGACCCATATCGTTTTTGTGAATTTCAAGTTGACTTAAATCTGACTAGGGTTTTCTTTTTTCTAATTCTAACCCACAATTTTTATCATTTTTTAGTTATGTTGTTGCATCGTGACGCTATTACAAACCAATTGATCTAGGTTAGAAGTACAATTTCTATTTCGTTGAGGAAAAAGAAGTGGGGACAGCATGTAGCCTATGTTCTTGGGCTATAGGCCCATTGCTTAGACCCCTTGTTTTTTGCCTACCAAAAAGCAAAAGCCTAGTCCACCTAAAAGAGAGCAAAAAGCCTGGAGCTATTAATGGTAGATAGTTTATTGATCTTGCATGTGATCCTATTTTCTGTCAAACACTTTTTTTTTTTTAACAATAGCTTGCATGTAGATTTATCTTGAGGGGAAAAAGAAAAGGATGCAGATAAGAGTATTGTTATTCATCACTAACCACTAACCGGCATCAACAACACTTATGATAGTAAAACAATATTATTGCGTGGTAATAATATAATAATTGGATCATTTATCTTTATAACAACTCAAATTTATTCTCGAATTTACTGCCACATATATGTTAATTGCATCACAAGTTTATATCACTTTTTTAATGTATTATTTCCCACTATTCGTTAAAAGTTAAAACCATTTACTGCTACTCTGTCCACACCTTGAGCTAAACCAAAAACTGCCTTACAGCACTATTTTCTCACATTTTTTATGCATTTCCCCACTATTCGTTAAAAGTTAAAACTGACTCCCTCAGGCACAACAAGTTTACTATTCACTTCCATGTTTAGGCATTTTCCAAACAAAAGAAGGCAACATGAATGATATGTTCCTTACAAATATTGACTCGAAGAATTATTATTTGGTATTTCCTCACTAAGCAGTTAGTTTAATCAATAGCTTATTCCTTGTGATAGCAGAGATCCAATTTATAACAATGTGGACAAACATGAAGCTGATTACCTGTTAGTGTTGGTAGAACATAAAATGCCAACTACCTAAGCTTTAATCAGAGTTGAAAAATTAACAAGTGTTGTAAACCCACGTTCTGTTTTGAGATTGGATTACATGTTCAATTTTAATATTCAAAATGATGCTTAACCAATTAAATCATGTCACTTCATTTAAAAAATTTGAAATTCTTTTCGACTTGCTTTTTCATGCTTTAATATTCAATTTATTAAATCACACGATAAAATAAAATAAAAAATTAGACTCAATATATTAAATGACATGATAAAATAAGAAAATTAGACAACTGACTGAATCCTTATTTTTACTTAAATAGCACATCTATTACCCTAATTAGACTTTTTAAAACATAACAAAAAGCAACTCTTTTTTTTCTCCCCTCTAAGAAAAGACAAGAAAATAGGTACCCGACATAGGCTTTTGGTACTATACTTAGTGGTTGCCCTTTTTAAAAAATAAAATAAAAAGGAAAATAGGATAAGGATTACCCACTATGTCCAAAGAGAGAAAGGCAACGTGATCATATTATTATAAACGCGATTGGGTTTCAACTATTAATAAGTTTATGGGGATTCAAGTTTTTAATTCAAATTAAAATGTGATATTTTTTTAAAATTTTTTATTATAGTAAAAAAAATTAAATGTGATATTTTTTAAAAATTTTTTATTGTAAAAATTTAAAACTGAAAACTCAAATCGGTAAAATGGTACAATCACTAAATTAATAGAATTGAAAACTGAGAGCAATTTCACATGAGCAATAAAGTGTTTCAAAAGTCTCACTTTTCGAAGCACATTCAATTTTTTGCTCCAACTTTATCCACATGAAAGTATCAAAGTTGGTCCAAAACAGAAAAGTTTCACTAGTAAAAGTTGCAACTATATTGAAGAAAAACAAAGATAATGAATTACAAAAGGCATTATTAGGATCTCCCCTATAGGAATTTTCTTCTTCTTTTAAAGAACCATTATTTCATATTTCATGTAATACAACACTTGTTAGAGCTTACAGGACTTGGATGGTGTAATGGAAAATCTTTTAAACTTCTACTTCAAAACAGCTTAAGGGTAACATTTCTGTTACTTCCTACTAAATGTTTAGAACACAATAGAAAGGAAAATCTGGTTTCTATCCACTACTCATCTGATTCTTTATCTTCTTTATGGAAGCAAATCACACAACTTGATTTGGGATTGGCTTCTGCATACTTAAACACTTGCAGTTTGCTCGATTATTGCTGAGAGTCTGTGCAAGAAAACAGAAAAAAATAAAATAAAATAAAATAATAATAATCAAGATGCTGAATTGTTCATTAAAGACTAAAAGATTTCTTCACTTGATTCCTTTCTTACCTTGAACTGTTTTTGAAGGTCTTTAATATACTCAACAGCCAAGTCCAACATGTCCGCCGTGTTCGTTTGCTGCCAAAAGGAAAGATAATATGCATAACTTAGTAATAAACCAAAGTAAAGATAATAACAAAAGCTAGAATTTGGCTGAACAAGTTCTATACCTTGTCCATGTTTGGGACAAGTTCTTGCAGTTTCCTCATTCGTTCGCTGATGCGGGTTCTTCTCACCTGATTGTTCACATATTAGCTTTATGGATATACAAAGAACAGACAAAATATCTTAATGAAGAGCTGGTTTTGGATATGGTTCTATTTACCCTTTCTGCAATGCTTCGAGGATGAGTGGCGCAACCACGCTTGGCTCTAACTTTGCAAGGAACAGAATCTTGGAAATGAAGGAACTTCTCTATGGCAACTTCTGCTGAATTCTTTGGCAAGCTCAAGTGGTGGGACAATAGAGGAATTCGATTTCCAAGATCTTCATTCTGATCATAAAGCAATAAGTAAGCTTGAAGTTGAACAAGAAGCAACAATTCAGAAAAAATCCACCCAAATATCTTATTCTACCTGAGTACTAGAACACAACTTTCTGTTATTCTCTTGGTCTCTTCTTAAGCCACTAAAGCCGTCCGTGAAATTCAAGGTCTCGTTCCAAGAACCAAATGGAAATCCGGTGCCATAAAACCGAGCATCGCCATTTCCATTTCCGAGCTTCTCTTCGTCAAGGGTACTTGCCCCGAGATTCTCACTCCCAACCTCCGAAATCTGCGATAACACCCCCAAAGAAGAAGGGAGTCTTGATGAGAAACTAATCTGAGTCTTCAATCTGTTTGTAGATGGACTTACTTCTCCATCCAGTCCACCATAATTGGCACCCTTTATGGCTGCATAGCCTGCAATTTCTTCCAAAATTTTTCAATAATTCACTCTAGCCCTCTAAAATCCCATTCAGACTGCTCAATTGATTCAAGTTATTAAATTATATATCCCCCAAAACCATTTAAAAAAAAAAGAGCAAACTGAATTCTCACTTTAGTGGATCCCATAAACCACAAAGTCAACTCAATCAATCTAACTATAAATTCAACAATTCTGCCTAATCACAATTGACCTATTCACTTGGGCAATATATTTTGTTGCCTCCATTGCATTGCACAACCAAACTTGAGAAAATAAATAAAACAATAATTAAAAAAAATGGCCAACAAGTTTCATCCAACTTTAGGACATTCAATCATAATAACAACTAAAATTTTCCGCCTAAAAGAGAAAAAAAAATCTGCTTTTCCCCTTGTACTTCAATTCAACCTTCTTATACAATCCTTTTGTTGAACAAAATCCCAACGCTAAAATACACATGAATAAAAATAAATAAATAAAAAAAGAGGAAAATGATGAAGAATGAAGAACAAGACGAAGCGAGAATTACCATTAGGGGCAGAGATTTGGGAGAAAAGTCCAGCAGGAGAGCTACTTTGCCGGATAAGGCTAGATTGGGAATTGACCACCAACCCAAATGACGACCCGTTTTGGTTTTCCACCGAATTGGAGCTCTGGCGAGGATAATGAGGAGGCAACCCCAACCCAGAAGAAGAACAACTCCTTTGGCCGCCGCTCATACTCATCACCGCCGACTTATTGTCGTCACTCAGACACTCCGAGTCGTCGTTTCTGTAATCCACGAACCGCGAAAAAAGCCTCTCCGATTCGCAAGAATTCGCCAGCAGCGAGCTCGGAGCCGACCGGAATCGCAGTAAACCTGAATTCGTTTGCTGATTATAGCCATGAATCTGACTCGTATTTGAATCCATTAACAAAAAGATTATTTCTCTTTTCCTTTCCCTTGATTTTCCTCGAGCTGAAATCTACAAAGCCTCGAACCTATATTTGAAGCCAGAGAAACCGTTTTCGGCCATAAAATTCTGGGAATTTTTTTCTTTTCTTTTGTTCTTCTAACAGCTTAATTTGTAAGCAGAATTGGATAAGATCTTGTGGAAGAAGCAACCAAAAATGGATGTTCGAGGAAAAAAAAAACAACAACTTAAGAAGGAGGTTTACTTCGTGAGAGAACCAGAAAAAAGGGTGGGAGAAAAGGAAAAGGATGATTTAACGAAGCGAAAAAGAACGTAAATAAGTGGGGGATTTGGGGTGGGTTTAGTGACAGAGATTACAGAGGTAAAAATAAAAGGACACTGAAAATACAGAGGAGAGAGAGAGAGAAGTGACTGAAACTTTCAGCTTTTGAATTTGCTTTTGGACGCACCGAAAGCAAGGAAGATCTTCAGCTGAAAAGAAAGAACGAAGACACAAAGAGAGAGAGGGGATTTCTATCTTCTTCTTGTTGATATGTTTATGATGAGAAAGCTTAAACCAATGGGAAGGAAAACACTAGACATGAAAGAGAGGGAGAGAGAGAAGTTGTTGTTGTTGTATTATTATTATTATTATTATTATTATTATTAGTTTAAAAACAATTATTATTATTTTAAAAACTTTATTATTATTATTTTGTAGTGTTAGGACTAACTCTATTTCCTATTTTTTATTATTAATTAGTGTAGATCTTTTGAACAATTATTAATAAAAAAATAATAATTTACGATTAGTATAATAAATTTAGCTTATGCTTATTTCATAAATTTTAAATACTATTTAAATTTTTTTATTATAGTATTTTTCTTATAAAATTTAAATTTCTATTAATTTTTTTTTTTTTTCACCAAACCGGCTTCTAGACTATCCATCTAGTCTAATCTTATTTTAGTGAACTTTTATGTTAGAACATATATGTTTTGCTCTACGGATACGTATTATTTTTAATCGTTAGATTAGTTTTTTAAAAGTCATATCTTGACATATTCGCTTTAAAAATTTAAAGCGTGTGATACATAACTTTTCCTACTTCAAATTAAATTGTTAAAAAACTAATTCAACAATTAAAATATGTTTCTATTGGCGGGGTAAAAGTGCATGTTGGCCCATTTTCGTAATTATTATTGTCTGGAGAGGAAAAGGAGAAAATAAAAACAAAATGGTCACCCAAATCTAAGCCATGGTATAATGATTTTTAATTCAAATAGGCAGAGAGTGTGACTCTTCCTTCACATGCATAATCTTCATCATTTGGTCAAGTTTTGTAAATATAATATTCATCTTGTTTGGCATAAATAGTAATGTGAGAATCTCTAATATGAGAACGCTAGAAGTTAGAGAAAGAGAAATATTCTTTGGTTAAGTTACAATGGGCATGTGACAATCAAAAAATGTTGGGCATAAATTGTGATCATTGAACGATAGACATGTTATTAGCTATTGTAGCCAAATATTACCTACAAGGGAGAAGTAGAAATACTTTTTTTCTATTTTCTTTTTGGAAATATAGACTATACCACTTATTTTTAAAGTTTAGAGATTAAAATAAGACTTTCGTAATTCTTTAGAGATGAAAGATAAAATTCCTAAATTACATTCAGTTGCACCATTTTGTGAAAAAATTGATTAGAATATTTTACACTTTGAAAAAGTGAACATGTAATTAAATAGAAATATTGTTCACTTCAAGTGTGAGATATTGACAACACAACTCTATTTATAAGCTATTAAGCTCATAGGCAAATAATTAGAAAATTACCGATTTTAGTATTAAAATGATGCACAAAATAAAAAACTTTAATTGACTAGCAAAAACGATGCACAAAATAAAAACTTTATGATGAACATCATGAATATGCATGTACTAAAGAATTTATGGCCGTGTTTAGAATTGATCCTGTTTTTATTTTTTACGTTTTTTGAGAAATAAAAAATGAAAACGTTTTTCAAACAGCGTTTGGCACAATAAAAATAAAAAACACTTTTTTAGTTTAGTGTAAAGTGAGAGAAATGAAAAATGACTTTTAGTCATTTTTTATTTTTCATTTTCGTTTTCTCCTCTCTCAAGCAGAGAGAGAGAATGAGAGAAATTAATTGATTTTTTTACACTGAAAATAATCTCTTGATAAAATTATTAAACATATTTTTAAAAATAATTTATATATAAAATTAAAAATATTTTTATTTTTATTTTTATACATAAAATATAATTATTTTAAAATGAGTTTCAAACGCGCCCTATAAATTTTTTAAAATTAAAATGATTGTTTTATACTTTTATTTAACCTTTTTTTTACTCTTGTGTCAATTTATATTTCAGTTTTATGACGTTATAAAATTATTTTTTTGATAAGATATACATTTCTTCTTTTTTTTTCTTTTTCCCTTTCTATCCTAGCTTCGGTGCTTGATGCGGCGTGATGTGATATGTGCTCTTTTCATTGCCAAATGTTTTTTTCCCCTTCAGGGTTGTCATGTCAAATAGAATTGACTCGCGACAAATCTGGCTATATCTTAATGACCGGATGATCTCATCAATTTAAATTTTTAATTTTAATTTTATTACAATAAATTTTTTTTATAAAAATTATATTTAAATTTTTTATTACAGTTAAAATTTTTTACATAAAATCATATCTCAATTTAAATTAAAAACTCAAATCAGTGAACTGAACGAAATTTTAGATACGCTTAGCCTTTTTTTTTTTTTTTTTGTTAACTTGATTACTCCCCACTCCTTAAATTACACATTTGTGAGATTTTGATTCATGAATTCTTTTAGCATACATAAAATTAAAATTATTACATGACAAAAACATGATTACTTTTGTGAAATTTCAAATGAGTTCAATCAATATATATTTGCTAAAAGTATAGGTTCACTATTATTTATTTTTTGAAGGGAAAATTATATTTCATTAAAATATTGATAAACAGCCGTCTCGCTACAATGTTAATCCATCAGAGAGACAGACACACGACTAAGGCCTGCAACCATGAAAGCGCTTCGGCATATACTACTAACGAGCGGGCTGAAAGCTCGACTGGAGAAAATCCCTCTCTTCAACATAAGCTGTCGAGCGTTAAAGGGGTAGATCTTCAAACCCCACAGAAAAAGGACATCACATGCATAGAAAAAATTCTAGTCGGACTAAGACCACCATATCGATATTAAACCGAACACCTAAATCTAATAAAAAATAATAAACTAGATGTTGGTCGGGTAGGAAAACCACCAATCTTATTACAAACACAAAAGTTACAGTAGCAGGTATGATCTTTGTTTATTTGGTTGTTTATGGCTTTATTTATTTAGGGAGAATGAAGTAAATAGCATATATGCTGTAAATAATTGAAATAAATAGCATATTTTAAAACTATTTAAAGTAAATAACAGTAAATTAAATATTTATGTAGTAAAAATCCTTTTACAAGTCGTAAATAAAAAATTTATTTATTGTAAATAACATATTTTAAAACTATTTAAAATAAATAACAGTAAATTAAAATTTTACATGGCAAACAAATCTTTTTACAAATATTTTAAAGTACGATATTTACTTAATTTAGTTTGGTAAAAATGCTATTTACTACCATTTCTAATTTATTTATTAAGTTTTCCGCTACACTTAATTCGAAACCTAGAGTACATATATACTATATATGTGTATATATGTGTACATCTTAATTCGATACCTATAGTACATATATATTATATATGTGTGTATATATGTGTACATATATAATTCTTTACTGTACTTCACTAGGATTAAAACCTTGAGCGTCAATGTTATAGCCAACTTAAGCCATTGAGACATGTACGGGTCTCTTTCGCATAGTTTCCTAAGAACTGTTTTTGATTTCTTGAGACCAAAAGTTAATTCTATAAGTGCTAGATGTTCTCAAAATGTGGCTTCTTAATAATAATAATAATAATAATAATAATAATAATAATAATAACAATAATAACAATAATAATAATAATAAAACTCTTCTAAATAAATTTTAAAATTTGTACAAAAATTTTAATATGATATTACAATTTCCTTCTAACACTTTTATTGATTATTAGAAAAATTAAAAACTATTTTAACTTATTTAAGCTCTTTTTAAAATATTACTTAATGCACAATTTTTACTCCTCATCTTCTATTGAAGAAACCGTAACACATGTCCCTAAACAAACAACATTTGTTCTTTTTTTCCCCTTTTTTCTCTTGGACATTGTGCACTACATTTGAAAGCATTTAAGTTGTATTCCTTAAATATTATTCCAATATATTTCACTTCCATTATTTATTTTTAAAAAATAAATTCCTATTCTATTTTATTATTTGTATTTGAATCATTTTCTTGGAAAAATTCATATAGAAAAATGATTAATGAAGATCTCGTTCAGTTCACAGATTTCAATTTTTAATTCGAGTTGAGATGTCTTTTTACGTTAGAGCTTTTTACTATAACAGAAAAAATTAAATGTAACTTTTTATGAGAGTTTTTAACTGTAATAAAACTCAAATTAAAAACTCAAATTAATAAAATAAACGAGTCTAAAATTTGCAATCAATAGAATGCGTTGATGTGGATTCAAATGGTCTAACATAAACTTGTGGCTTAGCACAAAACAATACATGGGAGCATTGGCTAATAGACACTTGTGGGCTTACACAAATAGTAGCGGACCGTACTATATATAACAGAATTGTGCATAATTAAGCGGGTCGTGTCAAGTACATACATCCATTTGATAACCCTATATGAACATAAAGTAAATTTCACAGTATATTCCGGCTATGCTAGAACCTTCTCATTCAAAATTATTTTCTTTTAATATTCATTGCAGCACTAAAACATATTTTGGAAAAAAACAGTAACAACATTTTCATATTTGGTTTGATTTGGATTAGTCAATTTATACTTGTCGGGGTCTGATAGATTTGGAGGGCATAACGTGACGGGGTGTGCATGTGTAAGTATTTAACTTGTTGGTGCCTGTTCTAACGTGGCCAAGACAATGGGCATTCGAAGTAGATGACGACGGTAGGATCTTTGATTGTGGTGTGGTTCGCCTAGGCCTAAATTAGGCCGAAGAACATGTGTTCTAAGACCCTCTTTGTTGTTAAAATCACGAAAATACTCTTGTAAAAATATAAAATCCAAAAAAAAAAAAAAATGAAGAACTTCACGAATGAAGAATTGTGGAAAGAGGGATCACGTAATTGATGGAGGAGATGACGCAAAAGGTGGATAAAGCTTTTTGACGGAGAAGGGCTCCAAAAGCAGTTTGCATGCTACTTTGGAGGCTTTGAGTATGTAGCTTTGTTGGTGCATGGAGCGCTGATGGAGAAACATGATACATAGGAGTCTGATAAAAGAGCTTTGAAAGCGAATGCAGGTTGTTCCGAGAGCGTGGGGACCGTTTAGATCATTCCCTCTGATGGTAAACGAGAGTGACTCCGAGGTTGGAGGCTTGAATACTTTCAAAAAAGTATGAATATAACTCTCAAAATACTCTCAGGTGGTATTGGAAGACGATTGAAAAGTGTTCTTGAGGAGTTTCTAAGGAGGTCAACACTTAGAAACTATGAGGCTCCTCAAGAACTTGAAGAGTCTTTGTAGCAAAAGACTTGAAGAAAGCACTCAAAGGGAGAATTTTAGCACTTTGATGTGCTTTCTGATGTGCAGGTGTGTTGGTCTCTTGCTGTTGAAATGAAGAAGGTAAGGGGATATTTATAAGAGGAGATGGGAGTGCTTGAAAGCTGCTTTGACGGAGTTCTGAACACTCATTTCCATTTGGAGGAAGGCTATTAAGGGCCTTTCTTAGTTTGACATAGAGATGATCCGGAAATTGAATGGAAGAAACGGCGGCGGGCTGCCAAAGTATTCCTATTTGGAGGAAATGTGTCAGATAGCTTTCTAATTTTGACAAAGAGACTCACCGAAAATGGGATGAAAAGTTTCTGAAAATTTGCTCCGGCGGAGTTTTGACGAAGTAATGCACAAGCAATTCTATTTGGATCCCAGCTACCTTGTTAGAGGAGGCAAAATGACACCTTAGAAGTGAAAATACTTGAAGGCTAAGTTCCAGATTTTGAGTTGATGCAAAGTGACTTCAGACATAAAATCTTCAAGAGGGCTTGACTCAACCAAGTGCTCTAAAGACTTTACTTTTTGGTGGTCTGATCGTGTCTTAGACCTTCGTTGGAGTTTGTTTGTACGAGAATAATCGATCATCCAATGTACTTTCTCTGACAACAGATTGCTCCAACACCAGGTTGCTCCAAATGCGAACAAGTGCTCCGAATGTACAACCTGATAAGCAGAAGAGCTGGGAAAGCATGCCTGATATGGAAAGTGCTCAAAGAGGCATGCCTAATTGCGAGAAAAGCCTCTGAATGAGTCAAAACTAATGGATTTCTCAGGCCTTTGAGTTGGAGAAAATTTCTAAAGGATGATGCTTGGGTTTTGGGCCTTTCAAGGGATGAAATAAAGAATTTTGGGCTTCCAAAGACAAGGGAAAGGCTTTCCTGGGTTGAATCATCTATCACCAATTCATGATTAATTTGACTAATTCTGAAAAACCCCCAAGCGGGTTTCAAATTGGGTCAAATTAAGAAAAAATAGGCCTATGTGAACACTTATGGCCCACCAAACCATAACCCACGAGAGTTCCCCAAGAGCGGTTTGGGTCCACAAAACAAGTCAAATGATGTCGCGGGACACTGACCCTCAATGGGCCTGGTACTAATTCAGATATCAACATTAGCCCCGTTGGTCGCGTGGGCTATGAAGCGTAGCGAGATAGTCCGCGTGAGCAATCCACATGATTTCATATGCGTGTTGTCAGAGCTGACGAATATCTATCGAATATTCATTGCGAAAATAGTCCAGTGTCAGAGATCCTTCAGAGATCTCCATACTATGTGAATTCCTAAAAATAAAAACAGTCCAGTCTCTCTCTCGAAGATAAATTGTTAGTAAACATCTCCGTCAGGACTAATGAAGTCCTTTGGAGGGGTAAGTAAGATCATGGTGGACCATTGAAGTCCGTTATAGGATATCATAGAATGGGACATTTGTAAACTCTTACAGCCTTTCACACGTATTTGTTCACCACTACCTCTGAAAGCACACGTTATGTTCCAAAGGATATCTGTGGACCAGTTTGTTCAGAGGTCTGAGGGTGCTCCGAATAAGTGATCGTGGATCAATCCAGATCCGCTGTAGATGAGCGTTTTTTGGAGGCTGTCAACTTGCCCCGAATAGGTGATTGTCATACATTGTTGGAGTCTTATTGGAGCACGAAACGAGCCTAATAACATTGCGCGACACAAAGAATTGGACATGTACCCTTAATGGGCTTGATACGAATTTAGGTATCAATAATAATGTTTGTAATTTTTATCTTATTTTTATTTTTTTAAAAACCTCTGGTTCCGTGGGTTATCTAATAAAATTGAATTTTAACACTGTTGGTCTTTGAACCATTAACATCATAACAATTTGGTCTCTGTTTTTTTTTTTTTTAAACTTCATTCTATGATATTTTTCCTAACAGTTTTGGTTATTAACCCTTGACAATGGATGCCCATTAAATGATAACTTGAATTTTTATAGAAACATTTACATTGCAAATACTCTCTTTATTGCTTTTAAATCCTTTTAAAATTTACTATGTTTTCCCGTAATTGTTTTTGCAAAATTTAAAGTCATCATTCGATAAACACAACATATAATTACCTTCATAAAAGTTTTAATTATTATTATTAATTTTAAGATTAGGGGTCAAAATGTTAAATATCTATTATAATAAATTTTTAACAAAACTATGAGTAATTTGCAAATGAAAAATCTTCAATTAAATTGTCAAAAGGTTAATATGTGCTTGGATTTATCCCGCGAAAAATGGATATTAGACGAAATAGAAATTAGTGGCATTAAAATATTCACTTGTGCATGCACACACATGATAAGTGATTGTTTCATGAAAAACAAAAATATATTGAAAAGGATGAATAAGAAGTTTTGGTTGAATTGATTGACAAATTATTTTAAGCTGGAAGAACTTTTTGTTGAAACATACCTGCCAAATGCATGAGCTCCCGTGACAACACATGAAATAGGTGAGATATATGTGAAAATAACTAGGAGCTTTTTGTGGTAGGGGTATTTAACTATTTATCAGTACTGTATTTTCTTTTAACTTTACATTTAATTAAAAGAATATTAATAGAGTTTTAATGTGAACACTCATAGATAGGCCGTTGAAATCTTAGACCTCGTTCATTTTACATTTTGAATCACAACTCAAACTTTTTTGTTACAATATTTTTTTTTTATAAAAATTCAAATTCAACTTTTTTTATTACAGTGTTTTCTCGCATATAAATTTACTTTTTAATTCAAATTCTTAACTCAAACTCAAAAAATGAATGGATCTTAATCCAACAGTTAAATGAGAAGTATCAATTGGTATTAATAAAATTCAACAGTTAAAATATATCCTACCTGCTGCTACTGTAGAAGTTCCCTAACAACAACAACCTTTTTGTTTTTTGTTAAAAATATTGTATTCTAGTTTTTAAATGTTCTCTTTATTGTCTAAAAAATATCATTTTATTCCGTATATTTTATAAAATTTTTTTTTTGTGGAACATATAAATTGAGCTAAAACTATATTTTAAATTTTATATTATGTTAAACACCCACTTTTATAAATTATAATACTTATATATAAAGCATATAAATCATATAAATACAAATGCAATATTTTTGAAAAATGCATAGTAAAAAAATATTTTGATACAATGTTTGATGTTTTTGTTATTATTGAACATCGTTTTTTTTTTTGGTGGAAAAGGATAAAAAAAAAGCTAAAATAAAGTAACAGTTATTAAAAAAAAAAACTTAATTTGTGATTGGAAACTATGTCATAGCCTAGTTTTAAATCAATACTAAACTTTATTTTGAAGTGTATAATTTAAATATTCCTTCCTAAATTCAAAAAAAAAAATGAAAACTGTGATGGTAAAAATAGAAATAATAATAAATAACTCAATAAATAAATAAATAAACGGCAAATTATGCATCATCCTGACGGCGTTAGTGCCTCGAGAGCTGTGTACACCGCGGATGAGGGCATAACCGCTTAGGATTACATGATTGGTGGGAAAATACTATATGACGTCATCAATCGACCCGGGAGCACCCGATTCACGCCGCATCTGATTCTCCTCGTCCTTTTCACCTTTTCAATATTCCAAGTCACAGATTCACAGTCGCCGTCTTTCCCAAATAACCGAATTTACACTTCAGCCATTTGTTTTCTTCAAATTTACCACTTTGCCACTCCACCACGCGATGGACCCAATTGTTCCACTATTTACTTCTCAAAATCTAAAATTGAATCAAAATTCAGGGTTATTCTTATATTAATCATTAAAAATCTATAATTATGGAGAGAAAGGTAGTGCTAGTGAATAAAAATGAAAGAACTTATTCCATTCTATAATATTATTCTGTGAATAGAAGTTGGAATTTGGTTTGTCAAATAAAAGGATGGAAGTTGGAATTTTTGGAGCTTGAAAAGTTCGATTTGAATTTTAAGGACGAATTTTTGGATCAGTTTTGCATCTCTCTTTAGCCTGAAAATACAATTCCTTAAATCTGACTTTTTATTCTTTTCTGATTCGATTCGTGTTATAAAATATTTGAGAAATCACTGATAAGGCATTGAAAAAAGATACCTAACTGATAAGGTTATATTATTGTAAATCTATATATAAAACTAATCAAATTTGTTTGTTTTTTTATTATTATTTTGATAGAATTTTAATTAGACATATACTATTGGTACTCAACACTCAGTAGGATGATCTTACTATATATGAAGAAATGAGACAAATACTTTTTAGAGTGCATAAATTTAGATTTTCATAACAAAGTTATTTAAGAGAGTTAGAATCGCTAAAACTCTAATTTTTCAATACAACTATTCTCAATTTCAATACATACTTGATACTGACTTGTGTATAAAACAGACTATGGTAGGTAGTCGTTAGGAAAGAAATGGTAGGGAATGCATAAAGTTAGCCCTCTACTATTGATTATTCATGCATGCATTATAATCAACTTCGTGTAGCCTTCTGCATAAATAAATGGAAAGGGCTCGTATTTGTCAATGTTAATCAATAAATTACAACTTTTTTTTTCTTTTTGTTTAATCCTTGAGGTATTTTCACTATAAAAAAAAAATGTAAAAGTTGGTACATAGATTAGAATCATAAGTTTAGAACTATTTTCGATTTACGTATATTTTTTGTGAGAGAAAACACTGTAGCGAACCATGAACCATAATTCGAATTGGGGTACGAATCCCCCAACCAAACAACCCTTAAGTTTTGAAAGTTGTAAAAGTAAAACCTTAAAAGTTATAAAAGTAAACTTTTATTTTTAAAATAGTTAGAAAATGTAAAAGTTGTAATGATTACATGAAAAATAAGCATTTCAACCAATAACAATTAAATGTTAAATTTTTCATATGCTATACTTGGTGAGAAATCTATCACAAAATATAGCATGCGAAAAATTTAGCACAACAAATAATATTACATTGAAGAATAATTTTTATACTTAAATATTAAATTTATAATTGGCACATCAATTATATTATTGCATTGAAACTGCTCTTAGTACATGGAGCTAAATTACTTTATCTTTTTTATTACTTAGAGCCCGTTTGGTTGGAGGATTCGTTCTCTGTTTCGAATTATGGTTCATGGTTCGCTACAGTATTTTCTCTCACAAAAAATACACGTAAATTAAAAATAATTTTAATCTCATGGTTCTAATTCATGAACCAAACGGGCTCTTAGTAGTTAACGTGGTGACCTTTTTGCTTCATAATTATAACATTGTTATTTTTCATTTTTCTAATTTCTATTTTATGAGTTTCAAAAGCTTAAAAGTAAGGACATCCTTATCAAAATAATAATAGTAGTGACAACAATGAATATAACATTACGAATAATAGTATGTATTAAAATACAAAATAGAACGATATATTATAATGAATTTTCCACTTTTTTATTTTATTAAATATAAAATTGACATTAGCAATTGCAATGTGAAGTTATACTTCATTTTCAACTCCTCTTATCTGGCAAAGAGAATGTTAGATGCAATTCAAGTCAAGTCACAACTTTATTTAGGGCACGTTTAATTCGTTAATTCGAGTTGAGATGTGACTTTACGTGAAAATTTTTTATTGTAGTAAAAATGTTAAATGTGACTGTTTATGAGTTTTTTTATTGTAATAAAACTCAAATGTTAAACTCGAATCGATGAAAAAAATGAGACATTAAATTTCTAAAAATTGCTTAACCACAGCTCTCTACTTTATTTTGAGAGTTAATTGTGGTCCCTTGCTTTTCCCCCGTGGTGCTTGTGCTTTGATGGTGAAAAAAAACCCAAAAAAGTCGATACAAAAGTGATGTGAGAAGTGCAAGACAAAAGCTTCATGGCGTTTTACATTCAAAGCGCTTATTAATAAAGTAAAGAGGTAGTGCTTGTGTGGAGGGAAACACTTGCACGTGAGCCAGCATTTGCTTCAATGGGTTTGCCCTGTTTTCTGCTTCTAAATAAGCTAAAACTAAAACTATATAATAAAAAAAGAATATGTCAAAAGGGCTTCTAATTTCAGCTATTGCTTGTGCTGTGTGATGCTAGCAAAAACCACTTTTTTTTTCCTTCTATTAGAGAGAGGTGGGTATTGGTCCCAAAATGGACAAGAACCTATATCAATTACATCCTTTTCTTTTCTTTTTTTTTTTTTTTTTTGAGTGAATCAAAGAAACCTCACTTTGATACTTTGATTCTCTTGTCCATTAGAGGATCTAGTGGGCTATTCTACTTTTGGGTATCCATTAGATTTTGTTAGTAATATCCTTTTCATTGATTCTTTATGCTTCTCTACTTTTGATAGATATCTTCAGCTGAGCAAAAGCTTTCTTTTATATGTAGATTAATAGTAATAAAATTCAAAGCTTCTTTTTTTGTCCTTTTCTTTTCCCTTCTAATCTCAAAAGATATTTAACTTCTTGTCATAACTTACAAAGGTTTCCAGATTGAATACTAAACACAAAATCGAAAAGTATCTTCAACGTTATTGCTTCAAAAACTTTTTATAAAGTTGTATTGTATTATACGCAGATTTAATAGTTGAAAAAACTTAGTCTATCGGTATACCAGACGTACCAGAAAATCTCCATAATGTTAATTGTATAGCATTTACTACTTAAACAGCACATGATTTTCCTTTTCATTTGCTTTCTATTATTTTCCATAAAAAGAAGGGGGGAAAAAACAGAGAGAATGAGGATTTGATATTTAACTTCATCATTAATGTCAACAAGTATGAGGGACCAATTGAGCTGGGCTAGATTGAGAAGTTGTTTTTATCAAGTTGGGGTTGACTTTTACAAGTCATTGCTGAAACTTGAAAGGTACCATTATTAACATTTTTAATATGAGTTGTTAACAATGAGTGAGACGTTTCATTTTTCTTCTCTCACTAGTACTACCAAATTCAAATTTAAAATTAAAGACTTACCCCAAAACTGCATGTTCTTGATAGGTGACAAAAGAGTGGTTAACATAGTTTTCCTTGAAAAAAAAAAACTATTATAAATTAAAAAGAGAAGTAACAAATATTTTGAACTCCAAATTCAACCTAGATATTAAGTTGGTATTTATGAAAGAATCATACCAATAAAATCTTTATCTTAAATCTTAAATGCTGAGTTGGTCTAATATGGGGGTCCTGGGATACTATCGGAAATTATAAGGTTGTACTTGACAATTGTGTATGAATGCTTACATGCCAACAATACTTAGCATGCATGTTGGTTCCTCCTTTTTGGGATATCAGTTGTTAAACTCACATAGCTTGAGTGTTTTGAGTTCCACATCTTGGAGTGTCGTGAGGCTTCCCGTCGTGATCCTTCGCCTGGTTCTCATTTGGAGATCCAGCCCGGTATCGTTGTGGACGCTTCTGACTTAATAAATTGGTAACTGATGTTTGGTTGGAGAATTCAAACTATGATTTGAATCATGGTTCATAGTTCGTTACAGTGTTTTCTCTCACAAAAAATACACGTAAATAAAAAATAATTCTAATCACATGATTCTAATCTATGAACCAAACGTCTCCTAATGAATACTTATACGGGGATCTTTGTATTGTGTGTTGTTAGGAAGCTATCAAAATTCACTGCTCGTTTCTCTTGTATTTGCGCTTTTCCCTTAGCACTATTTATTCATGAACCATTCCATAACATATAAAAAGTACCACTAATCTAAAACATTTCAACTAATACAAATATATATATATATATCTCTTAATTAAATAAACAAATTAACGAAAGCTGACTTGTACTTGGGTGGCTTTCATACGACTAGAATTGACCTTACCTTTGTTTACTTTCTCTTCCTATTAAGTGGTTATTATTTCCAGTTGTAACCATTTCTAGGCATGAATCTGATTTGCGATTTGCATTCTTGAAAAATGTGTAACTCATATTCCAGTTTTGAGATTTTTTAGATACGGTGAGTGTAGCAACTATGTTATCTCATTTAACCTAAAGAGTTTAAAGGAGCAATGTTATAGCGCATCAGTTGTGCTTAATACTATCCGTTTATAAAATGTGAATTTTACAGTGTGAAACCTACAAATAGGACTCATATTCTATTAGTGATGTTGCTTAATACTGGTTGCGTCTAAACATTTTTCGACTTTAAAAGGATTTGCTTTGTACTTTGTAAGTTCCACATAAATCTCATACGTGTGTGAAGAACAACAAAATACTAAAAATTCGTGAAAATCTAAAAAGTATACCTAGGTTTTAGTTAAATCCTATATTTATCCTTATGTTTTTATGATCCAAATAATCTCAAATGTTTTAACTTATTTCATAATTATCCTCTCCATTTTTCAAAAAAGAAAAAAAATTTATTTGGCCTTTAATTATATAAAATTTTTTAAAACATAAATTTTAATACTAAACAAAATTAAGAGCCTACGTATTTAGATGACCGCAAAGTGAGATTTAGGCCTCGTTCATTTCGCTGATTCAAGTTTAGAATTCGAGTTTTGCTACAGTAAAAAGCTCTCACAAATAATCACTTCTAACTTTTTTGCTACAGTAAAAAGCTCTCACATAAAATCACATCTCAACTCGAATTAAAAATTTGAATCAACGAACTAAACGGGCCATTAATATATGTGAGACCAATTTGCGGGTCCAAATCCACTAGTCGTGTGGCAATGGTAAGGGGTGAGATCCTATATGGAGTTAGACTAGTCCAACCTATTAGGTTTTAGATTTTTTTAAAATAGAATTTTTTTTTGTTTGAAAAATCTGCTCCCCTTTTTGTTTAAATTTAGTTTCCTAGCTATTGATATTAAAGATCTTAAGGATATTGATTTCACTTTCAACAATTTGACCACTCAAAGTGTTACATTTTTCTTCTTTTAAAAAACTTAGGGTGCAATTTTGGGTTTGTTTAAAAACAAAGGGATACGTTTTGAATTATCAAGAACATAGGTATAAATGTAGGATGTATATAAAATTGGGGGGTACCTTTTGAATTTTCTCGTAAAAATCTCCACAACAGTTGAAAGGGAACCCATAGACATCTTCAATGAACTCGATTAACCATAAGTTCTGTAGGAAAATGGGAAAATCCATTGAGCTAATGTTGGATTAACCACTAGTCCTGGAGGAAAAATACATCTTAACCCGGCTTTCCTAACTGCAATGCACTGAACAAAAAGATATCCAAGCGACTCTCCTAAGTCGTAGGATACTTCTAGCAACAATCACAGATGGCAAAAAAGAAACAAAAAAGCTTTACACCTTTCTCTCAAATCTTGGTCACTTTTCATTGCAGTCTGATTCGATCAAGACTCTCCGAAACAGTCTTCATCCGGGGACGAATCTCCGGGTCAATTTCTGTACAATTAAGGGCAATATGAAATGCTGCCACGACCTGTTTCTTTGCGTGAACCTCATGCAGAAGCGCAGGGTCGATAATCTCAGAAAATGGTCTTTCCTCCCTAAACGCCTTCCTAACAAAACCCTCTAGTCCCTTGCCATCATTCTCGGGGCCCTCATCTGGCAGCTTTCCTGTCAAAATCTCTAATAGCACGACACCAAAAGAATAAACGTCACACTTCTGTGTGAACTTGCTGCCAGAGTTCCGAGCCTCAGGGGCCAGGTAAACGGTCGAAGGAGCTGAAACTTTCAAGCCAGATGTTACAATGGAAGAGCTTGAGTTCTGTTTTCTAGATGCTGAAGTGGTGAACTTGGAGGAACCTGATACAAGACGGGTTAGTCCAAATCCTGATATGTAAGGCTGGAGATCATCGTCAAGAAGGATCTTTGTTGATTTGAGGCTGCCATGGACATACTTCCGAGGAGTGTACTCGTGTATGTACATTAAACCTCTAGCAGTTCCTTGAGCAATTTTTAACCTCGCTGACCATGATAATTGTGGTAAAGAATTGGAAGGTCCCTCTGTTTGAAAAAGAAAATGTGTTAGTTAGCCATCATATTCTTTCGATGATTAAAATAAATTGCAACCAACCAACATCCTTTATAAATCAACTCTCATCATAAAAAAAAAATAAAAAAAAATAAAAAAAAAACATGCCAACTTTCATATAGAGTTCGGAGTGATCCTAAGTTTCTTCAACAGATTTCCACTACTTTTTAATCTAACATCACGATTATACCGGCATAATCAACATCAAATTTGTAGATTTCTGAAGGAAAATTAACATGCAGCAGAACCATAAAAGGAGTTTGGATCCTTAAAGCAAGGCAACAGTTGCTCCAGTGGACCATTTGCTTCATTAAATGTCAATGAATTGGATTGAATGGAAAATTAAACACTGAACATTTCAGTGAATGTCTTGTGGTCCGGAAAATGTTATCTAACAAAATATCTGGCCCTAATTTTTTAAGGAAGTGTTTTTTGAGGTCCCGATTTTTCAAAACAAGTGTTTTAACCTATCAAAATTTAACACTCCCACAACGATAAATAGAAGTGCTCTTAAAAGAATTCAAATCTTCAATTTAATAGTAATCAGTCACATATCCACCGGACCAACTACTCGTGGAGGATTTGAATAAGCATGCAAATACTTATTTTGAAAATTAGTTAGTGCCAGATAACATGCATTCCGGGCAGGAAAAAAAACAAACAGCCATAACTGTGCCTGAATTGAATTATTAATTAGCGAATGGAGACAAAAACTCTGCAAGAATGTCAGAACACGAGCAACAACTAAAAGGGCCCCAATAAGTATGAGTGTATGACGTTTCATGAAGAGAAAGTTAAAATGGAAATGCTAAGTACTCATATTGAAGTTTAAAATCCCATCAAGAAAAGAGAGAAGAAAAAGTCAACTCAGGAACTGCGCATCACACATGGGATGTTACGCTTGGAACACGGATCTAACTACTTGATCTCTTTTGGGCACAAATAATCATGAATTTTGTTATAAGAAGAAAGATATGTGATATTGTACTAACTTATTGTTCACATCATACGATGTATGTAAATTTTGATAAAGATGAACGGCCACTTTCTATGACTTTTTACGACGCTCTCTCTTAAATGTTCAGTATTTATAATATCTCATTAAAAATCTTATTAAGAAAAATATAATGGAATAAAAATCATAGCAGAAAGAGTACATTCTTTTATGTGTTTTATACTATCTCGTTAAAAACTTTATTAATAAAATTCTGTGAGATAAAATCATAATAAGAAAAAAGAGTACAGCTACATAAATTATGTTGTAAAAAGTCAAAACAGACAGCTGTTCATCTTTATCAAAATTTACACAACAACACGTGATATGAATAATAAGTTACATATAGTAACTTAATATTCATTATAAAAACAGGCATTTTCGTTCTCTTCGATGTACTTTTATATCAGAATTCAAAATAAGAATCTTTCGCTCTCTCCTCTCTATCTCTGTCGTTTCAAGTTTTTAACTTTAATACCTTTCTTTAGTATCTCCTTATGTTCTTTTGTCTAAAAAATTCAAAAAAAGACAACTCGAGTTCTAACTTTATTCAAGTTCACGTTCTTTTAAGTTTTAATTTTATTCAACTTTACTCAACTTTATTCAAGTTACAACTTCAACTCAAGTTATAACTCAAATTCAACTCAAAAATTACACTCAAGTTACACTCTAAAAGAATAACCTTACTTTTTTACAACAAATTCAACTCACTTCAAATAGTTGGTCTCAAGCTAACTGTATGTAAACCAAATGAACAGGCTATAATCTAGAAGAAATCAACAAAAGGAAATGATCACGACTCACGAGAGGTGATCAAAAGGTTATAATCTGTCTCAAATATCAACTTCAAAAATTACGAGTATATTATTTAATATTCATATGTGTGTCCAAAAACAATGCATTAGTACTACAGTGCTTTTAATTTTTAGACTGTTCTTCAATTCTTGAGCAGCATGGACGTCCTCAACCAAGGAGTCATGTCCATGTCTTAAATCAATTATACTCGAGCAATTATTCTGCAGCCTGCATATGGATTATTCTTTTGTAATATAAATTTTAAGGGAGATTTTTTTCTACGTCTAATATATCAGTACGTCAAATTTTTTTAACCGTTAAATTTACACATATTTTAATTTTTACGTAATTTTATACAAAATTTAACAGACAAAAAATTAAATCTACCAGTATATTAGAAAGTCCTTAACTTTAAGATGTTTAAAAGAAAAAAAAAAGAAAAAAAAAAGAGAATTTCTCTAATGTTATTAACACCAGTGTTCTTACTTATCAATCGTCGAATTTATATTAAATCTTATTAAAAATTAAGTTAAATTAAAAAAATAATACAAATTTGAGAATTAATAATAAAAAAATACCGGTGTTTAAAAAAAAAAAAAAAAACACTAAAGAAATTTAAAAAAAGGGATAAACACAAAACAAGGACGCCTTACCTTTAATCATGAAGAAAGGTACACACGGAGCCCACAGTAACAGATAAACTTGGCCATTATGAGTTGAAAAAGGGTATTTTACTTTTTTTTTTTTTTTTTTTTTTTTGGGAATTGTTATACTGTTTTTGTATTTTACTTTTTTTTTTTTTTTTTTTTTGTTGAGAATTGTTATACTGTCTTTCACATGCATGCTACTGTGTTAAAATTTAGTAATTTGCTATATGTGTTTCATTTGAATATGACAAGTTGTAGCTAGTATAGTCCAATTTCAATCTTGATTCCATAACAAAACAAAGAAAGTTTTTACTGTGTCTTTTTCTTTTGGTTAAAAATAACGAAACGAAACAAAAACGCAGCTGATGCAATAATAATCCATATTGTGTTGTGAGGGGTGTGGTGTATACCTAAACAATATTTATACTTGCGACAAGTATAATAACTGTGGTAGTCAGCACGGTCGGAAACACATCTCAAGCCCAAATAATTATGGATCTCATTGTTTTTTGTTTTGTTTTAGCTTCTATTTTATTCGGGGTAAGAATGATTATTTTAATAATTAAATTAGTTTTTTAACGGTATTGTGCATATTAAAATTTTACGCTCACAAAACAAAATTGTTCTTGCTCACAAATCTAATCATTGAAGTGGATAAAATAACATTATCTACTATTTAATGTCCACATAAAAAAAAAGAGTAACAACAAATATTAAGTTATCTTATCTACAAATGTTTTGACATGTAATATGATTAATAAATTGCAATTTTCTATATTAACAACTCATGCATCATAGTATTTAGTATAAAGAATTTAGATAAATAACTAAAGATTTCTAAAATTATACGTGTATTTTTTTTTTTTGTCCGTGAGGAAAGTGTGTCACATAATAACCGATTTAAACTAATAAATACGATAATAAGAGAATAAAAAAAAAATCTACAATTTTAAAGATGCCACATTAATTTACACGTGCATTGCGGTCCAAAACAAAATTCAGACATTCAACATAAATGCGAAAAATCAATCATTTTGGTAGAATTGAATTCAGAAACTCTTTAAATAAAAAACAAAAACAAAATATCACAACAATTAAAGGAGAGGAATGTTACCGTGTAGCGCGATGTACAGACTCCCATTGCGGATGAAGTCACTGACGAGAAGCTTCTCATCGTTTGCGTAATAATACGCCCTCAGCCGCACAATGTTGGGGTGGTGGACCCTACCGATGGCGTCCATCTCTGCCTCGAAGTCCTTAAACCTCCACGTGGCGTCTCCCTCGCTGAGCCTCTTGACGGCTACGATGGTTGGCGCCGCACCCGATCCCTTCCCCCCTCCGGCCACCACTCTGTAAACAATCCCGTTCCTGCTCTTCCCCACCACGTAAGCCGACGCCCTCAGCAGATCCTCCAAATCCAAACTAAAACCCTCGTCCACCACCACGAATTTACCCTTTTGCCCCTCCTCCTCCGCCACCTCATGATTTACCTCCGCCTTCTTCTCATTACTTCCATTTTTACCCTCACCGGCGTTCCATTTTCTTCGGAACAGCCACACAGTCACCGACAAGGCGCCGATCACCACCGATACGCCGGAGATTATCGGAACCGTCACGGAGCTGCCGGAATTTCCACCGGCGTCGCCATCTCCGTGCTCGCCTAAGCGAGGGATCGACTTCAGAGGCTTCTGAGGGTTTTCTTCCCCGCCGGTCGAGCTCCTCGAGAGATTGGGGTTTTGCGCCTCCGGACACTGAGTCTCGAGAGGGAATCCGCAGAGGCTTGGGTTTCCGGTGAACGCCGTCGGGCCTTGGTTCAGCCGCGATCCGACCTGAGGGATTTTTCCGGTGAGGTTGTTGTGCCGGAGATCGAGGCTCACGAGGACAGGGATTCGTCCGTACGACGGAGGAAAAAAAATGCCGCCGGAGAATCGGTTGTAGGAGAGGTTTAGGGTTCCGACGAGGCTCTGGAGGTCGCCGAGGGAGTCGGGGAGAGAGCCGTTGAGGAGGTTGGAGGAGAAATCGAGGTGTCTGAGAGCCTTGAGGTCGGCGATCTGGGCCGGGATTGGGCCGGAGAGGGAGTTCCGTGACAGGTCCAGGACAATGAGGCCGGTGGCCTTGAAGAGGTGGAGAGGAAAGGGCCGGGAGAAGTTGTTGTGGGCCAAACTGAGTCGCTTGAGCGAGTCGAGACGGCCGAGTTCCGACGGAATGTAGCCTGAGAAGCCCTTGTTTGGGAGGTAGAGATCGGTGACGCGGCCGAGCGTGCAGAGCACGCCCCGCCAGCGACACGGAGTCGTATCGGACTCCGACCAAGATTCGAGAACTCCGCTGGGATCGGCGTCGATTGCGGCTTTCAATGCAAGGAGTGAAAGTCCGTCGGAGTTGAGAGCGTACGAGAAGGAACCGAAGACGAAGAAGAAGATCGTGATCGTGAATAATGAAACCATTGATCGAAGTGGAAGAACCATTATGATGAAGTTTGTGACAATGGCGATCACTTCTGATTCATTGGGAGAGAGAATTTCGGTTTCGGTTTCTCTGCAACGAGAAGTTGCAGAGAGTGAGATAGCAGAGAGAGTAGTTTTTTTGAAGAAGAAGAAGATGTGGGTAGTTTTAAGTTTGAAGTATGGAAGTGAAGTGAAGTTCTCGAGGAGGTGGCGAGTTTCAACGTGGAAGTAAATTTGAATTTTTCTGACAAAGTAGACCCTAATTAAGTAATAAATAACTCAAATTAAAATATTTTATAATCTCTTTAGGGGTAATTTTCTTTAGGTAGGAGGTGTGCATTTGATTTAGAAAGAATAATGGTTGTCTTGGGACGTTTGGTAGAGAGATTCGTTCCCTAATTCGTGATTTGTTATAGTATTTTCTCTCATAAAAAATATATATAAATCAAAAATAATTTGAATCACATGATTTGAATCATCCAACCAAATAAACCCAAGTTGCAATTTTGGTACATACAGGTTTTTAATCTCTTGATTAAAAAGAATCAAAATTTCAATTAATAATATGCTCACGGAGTAGTCCCATTGAAGTTAAAAGTGAAACTATTCTAGTTTTTTTTGTTCAAATTTAAAACTAATTCTTTTCTTTAAAAAAAATATAGTGTAGTAACCATGAAATAATAATTTGAATCCGATACTCTTCAAAATATATATATATATATATCACATTATCAAATTTTTATATTTAATAATAACCTTCGATATATATATCACGTTATTAAATTTTTATATTTGATAAAAAAACTTAAATATTAAAAAACTCTTATAATATATATATATATAACACTTGAATTCAATACGAACTTAATTTTTAAAGAATAATTATCACTGGTACATTTAAATTTTAGAGTCATTATGAGTTTATCTTTGAAATTGTAAAGACTCTCACTTTATCCTTTATATTTTGAATTTTCTCACTTAGCCCTTTACAGCCTCGTTTATTTCACCGATTTGAATTTTCAGTTCTAGATTTTTACAGTAAAAAGTTCTCAAAAAATGTCATATCTAACTTTTTTTTTTCTACAGTAAAAAACTCTCAGAAAATATCACATCTCAACTCGAATTGAAAACTCAAATTCACGAAGTGAATGATGAATGATCACACTTAATTCCATCTTTTTGTCGTTTGATTTTAACAAAAATCCTTTAAAAAAAATTAAATGAGATAAATTTAAAATTTAAAGAGTAAAATGAATTTTTAAAATTTAAAAAATAAAGTGAAAAAGTGAAAATAATTCATTTTTAAAAGTCCCGTTCATTTCACAGATTCGAGTTTAGAATTTAAATTTTAATACAGTAAAAAATTTTTAAAAATAATCACATCTAATTTTTTTATTACAGTTAAATATATTCACATAAAATTATATTTTAATTTAAATTCTTTTTTTTTTATTACAACTATTTTAGCTAATATAATACGCGTAAGAAATAGAAAGGACGGCCAAATGTCTATCTGTATTCTGTACGATTCGACCGTTGTCCACAATCTCAAAAGAAGAAGCATGAAAATTACTTGTTCGGAAAGAGAGAAGAAAAGGTTGGCCTTCAGGAGGTGTGTTCGGGTGGGGACAGCATAGTAATTTCCGTGTTGGTGTCGGAGAAATCATTGTTACAAAGAAAAATTTGCGCATTGTGGTGGTGACTATCTTTTCAGTTCCACTACCAAAAGGCTTTTTCAGTAAATCCAACTCGGATTCTGAGAATTCAAAATTGATAGTGAAAGGGCCGCTAGCTAGATAAGAACAAACAAGGGGGATTTTCTCCGGCTTAGTTTATTAATTTAAATTTTTAATTTAAGTTAAAATGTAATTTTATATGATATTTTTTTATTATAGTAAAAAAATTAGATATAATTATTTTTTAAAATATTTTATTATAATAAAATTTAAATTCTAAACTCGAATCGGTGAAATAAATGAGACCTATAATTGTTCTTTCATCATTGTTTATGACTTTATTCATATGATCTGTGCATGACACAAGATTTGCTTCATATATGGTCGTACTCATGTCCTTTTTTGCATGTAATATATACATGTTTTCTGCAATCTTACATAAATTTTCATTTTTGAATGAAAAACCCAAAATAGATTAATGTTAGATACCATGTGCAATTATTTTGCAATGATTATTTTTCTTCGTCTTAAATGAAACACGATCCATTTTGGTTTTAGGGAAAAAAAAATACTTTAATGAATCATGAGATTAGAATTATTTTTAATTTATGTGTGTTTTTTATAAGAGAAAATATTACAGTGAACTATGAATTATAATTCGAATCAGAAAACGAATCCTCCAACTAAACGAGCTCTAAATTTATAGTTCGAAAGTCCAACTCGCAGGGTGTTTGGAAACACTGATCATTTGCAACATTATAGCATGTGGTAGTGTTGGTTTAGCTTTGAGATCGATTAGAGATATTGACGAGAGCTCGCGATTTTTTGTTTTGTTTGTTCTCTTGGATGGGGAGGAATGTCAAATGTCGTGGTGCATAGAGTTAGCCACTGAGCTCTTTTTTTTTTTTTTTTTTCTTTTTTCTTTTACAGCATTCTTTATTATTTCAGAATCTTTATTAGATATATTTTTTTGAACGATTAAGGTCTCATTTAGTTCGTTGATTTGAGTTTTTAATTCAAGTTAAAATGTAATTTTATGTGAAAGTTTTTAACTGTAGCAGAAAAAATTAAAAGTGACTTTTTATGAGATTTTTTAACTGTAATAAAATTAAAATTAAAAACACGAATTAGTGAAATGAACGAGGCATAAGTTTTCTTTTAGTTCTACGTGAGCGAGCTCTCTATCGTGGAGTTTTGTTCATGAGTTATTTTTCCTCATTTAAGGAATACTTTCTCATAAAAAAAGGGAGAGAACATCGAACTCGAATAAATATACTTCCAAAATCTTTTTGAAAATAAATGACGAATGAAAGTAATAATCTTATGAGGCGTTTGGTTCATGGATTAGAATAATGAGATTGGAATTATTTTCAATTTATGTGTATTTTTTATGAGAGAAAATACTGTAGTGAACTATGAATCATGATTCAAATTAGGGCACGAATCCCTTTACCAAACACACCTTTAACCATTAGGCCAAGCTGGACAGTCCAGTAGTACTGTTGATGCTGGCATTGCTAAATAATGCTAAAGGCACCAAAATAGCTCCAAGTACCGACGACCTACTTAACAAATAATTTGTAAACGAACCTCATTTGTTACATTATTGTTTATGCTTTTATAATCCCATTCATGATGTCAAGTATCAAGATTACAATGACAGAGGCGGAGTCAATAATTTTTTCAGGGGCCTAAACTGAAGCAAAATTTTGAACTTAGGGTATAATTGAACTTTTTTCCAAAAGATTACGTAAATGTTGTAATTTTTTAAAAAATTAGGGGGAGCAAATAAAGAAAAAATTGTAAAAATTTTAAATTAGGGTCAAAATTTTTGAATTAGGGACAAGGGACAAGATACACCACTATTCAGGCCCGCCAACAAAAATAGGGACTTGATTTTTACTGTTGTTAGAGAAAAATAGACAAATATACTTAAAAGTAAATAAGTCTTGGATTTTTAGCCCTACTATTCAATAATACCATTTAGTAAAAAAAAAATCTATACTAATTAAAATAATATTAATAAAAAATAAATGATAAAAATTCAAACTCATATACTTTTAAAATAAGTTAACGATCGTCTCTTCTTGTTGTTATTATGATACTAGGGCCCATAAGAAGTTATTGCAGAATATTGCATATTCAGCTGTTCCAACAAGTGTTAAAAGAAAAACATTGACCCAAAATCATAGCACTAGTGGGACCCCTTCTTTTGAGAATTTGGTATAATGGTTCTCTTTGTCTGTGTCAAGCTATTGGCTGGTAAATATCCTTAATTAAGTGCCCACCTGCTATATTGTCGTAAAATGGTAAGTTTTTGTGTCAAAAGACTTTTTATTCCTTTTTTATTTTCCATGCTTTACTCAACAAATTTGTGTCAAAATCTCTTCTCCCACACTCTAGAAAAGAATGATAACTCTAACTGGAAAGGAAAATTTTTTATTATCTTTACATCTTTTATAGAAAAGGCCGCAAATGATTGGGGTTGTTTGGTTAGGAGATTCGTACCCCGATTCGAATCATAGTTTATAGTTTACTATAGTATTTTTTCTCACAAAAAATACACGTAAATCAAAAATGGTTCTAATCTTATAATTCTAATTCATGAACCAAACGTCTTGATAATTAGTCTGAACTTAAAGCCCACAATAGGTAAAACATAGTTGTATAATTAGGATTTGTTATTTTACATGACTTGTTATGATTTGAGTTGTATATATAAGAAAAAAATATTATAGCAAAAAAGTTAAATTTAAATTTTTATAAGAGAAAATACTGTAGCAATATGACTTGAGTCATGAAATAAACATACCCTTACTATATGCACACACAAAAGATTGCGATGTGGTTTACTGTCTACTTGGAAACTTGTTTGAATTTTTAGTATTATACTAGAGTATTTTTTTTTTAAAGCATAAATGTAAAGCTGTTAGATTTTGATGATATGTTAGGTAATTTTCTCGATCAAATATACCTTGCATTGATTTTCTTTTGAGTAATCACTGACAAATGATTATTTCATCCATAAATGATTATTTCATCCATACATTCTAAAGATATATTTGTTACTAGCAACCTCTGTCACTTGGGAGAAGAATTATGTTATGAAGCGCTTTTGTTTCAATCCTGTGTGAATTGATCTTAAAATGTCTTAATATAAGTTGTACAAATCCGGATTGACCTGATTAGAGAGAACAATTAATTTCTGTATATACTTAAATTGCATTGCGATCTGATATCAAATTTAATTGCATATACAGAGATATGGAGTTCTTGCCATAAATTTGTGGGCATTCAATTAAGACACATTTTTAATGTCACATATATGTTGACACAATGCATCATTCTAGATGAAATAAAAAAAAAAATACATACAGATTGAAAAAAGGAAAAAAAAAATCCAAGACTTTCACCTAAATTACCGAATACATACAGATGAAGAAAATTCTATCAAAATTATTTAGCAATAAAAGCACGAATATCTTTAAATGTATCTATAATAAAAAGAGACTTCGGATAAAAGAAGACTTCGGATCAGTTTGGTTCATAGATTCATTTGTCTTCATAATAAAAAGAACTTTGAGTCCGTGTGTATCTATCCGGTTCATTTGATTCATAAGTTCAAACAATAGTTTATGATTCTGACGTTTAATTTTTTTTTTTTAAGTAAAATACTATAACAGAATCAAAAATTATTATTTGAATCATAGAACGATCTCTCATTCCTTTCTATCTTCCAAGCGTTCTTCTTCTTTTTCTTTTTCGTCTTAGAATGCATCATCAGGCTTAAGACGCAAGTCTAACAACGTCTTCAACGGAATCCCAAGTAAGATTTTTGTGGAATAATCTCCACAACCACACAGCTTCTCGAGCTCTTTCATGCTGTCAATGTTTTGAGTGATCTTATGATCAGCATTCTTCTCCATCTCAACAAGCGCAATCCGAAAACTTTCTCGTCGTTGCTCAGCGATCATTAGCGATTCCGTCGACTGAGTTTCTCTCTCACCACGGCGAATGCAATCATTATACCTTTTGCATTCCTCCATCTTCTGCTTCGCTCTCGACATGGTGCCCGCAAACCGACGCTTAAGAGCTTCTATTCGACGCGCTCTTGCTGCAGGTGAGAATGTTGCCTGATCATGATCAGCAACAACGCCATAAGTTCTTCTCCCGTTTCCTCCATCCAAAACTATTACGACGACGTCTGTAGACGACGAAATCGATTTCTTAGGCAACACGCAAGAGTTTTCCTTCAATTCTTTCGTCTCCTTCTTCAACCTCTTGACTGACACAGCAGAATCTTCCAGAGCCGTTTTTGTCACACACCCAATACTTGAAGGCTTCTTCATATAATTCATCATCTCTCTTCGCTTCTTTGAGCGTTTGATCGTTTGGTAAAATCAGCTTTGGCTATGGAGTTTCTTAAGAGGCTTTAGAATTTCTGGTTTACTTGATACAATATGTGGAGAAACGATTTATAAATGAAGAGGACTATGAACTAGGTAAGAAGGACTTTGAGGTTGGCTAGGATTTCGAATGTATCTCTACTTCATTAAATTTTTTATTTTTTTTCTTTTTGTTTTAAAGAACTTTCGAAACTTAATTGTTTTCCTATTGCAATTATGTTTCTCACCTCCACGATTTGTGTTTCTTTCCATTGTTTTCTGCAGATTTTTTTGGATAGCTATTGTTTGCTACTTTCAAAGTTTATTTCTTCTTGGATTAATCTAAAGAGAGTTGCTGCAAGGGAGTGTAATCAAAATAGAAGTCGCTGAAAAATAAAATAGATTTTTGTATATTTCTTGTCTTGTTTAAATATAATATATAAGACAGCTGCATTAAAAAAATAAAATAAAATAATAATAAAAATAATAGTAATAGTAAAAATAATAATAATAATAATAATAATAATAATAATAATAATAATAGCCCTTTTCTTTTCTATCAATAATTTTTACCCAAAAAAAAAATTAAACCAAAATTTTCTTAGCAGATAACTATTAAAAGATAAAGAAATTATCAGAATCGTTGCTATTTTAGACCCTTTCATGTTCTGAAATTGGCTAATTCTTGTGAGTTTTCTTTTTTCGATATCATTATAGTAATCTTAAATTTCATCCAAATTGGAAAATTCTTAGTAATGTATCTCCAAGGGCATTTCAAGAAACCTACACAAAAAAAGAAACATAAATATACAACTTTATTAGAATTATAATAATTCTAATCCCGAATAAAGTTACAAATAATTTAATTTGAACGAGTTTAATGTTATCCATGGAACTATATAATTAATGACCAAATCCACCATCCATACATTCATCAACATGAATTAAATATAAACATCTATAAATACAAGTGTCTACCCATCACATACATACATAATTAAATATCACATATTTAATATTTTAATTTTGATTATCACATAATCAGAGCATAAATTAATTTCGTTTATAGACCGCTCTGATACCAATTGTTGATTTCTGAATCGAATTCGGATGCAGAAGCGTGAGGCTAGCGGATCGTGTATATCAAAAATTTTCATCAAATCTTTAATATACTCTATAGATTATATTAATTTATACACGAATAAATTAATCACATTAATTTATTTAATAAGAACTAAATTAGGAATTATACCTAGCGGTCAATTAAGATGATAACTTGAGTTCTTTGACCACGAACAATCCTTGCTCCAAAGCTTTGTGTTTAGAAAACCAATGTCTTCCACGTCAATTCCTAGAATCCACGAAGATGTGTGTGTTGGCACACTATATTGAAGAATTCGGCCACCACTCTTAAAATTAGGGCAAAATTGTGTCACACAATTTTTTACTATTCTCTTATTTATAGAGTATAAGTCAAACTTCCAGAAGGAATCCAATTTATATCTCCAAGATAAAGCTTGTTAATTATCTCCTATTTGAATTTGGAACAAAATCTCCCACTCCCTTATCCTAGGTGTGGCCGGCCATGTATGGGGATCCTTATTCCTGTGTGGCACCAATTGCAGATAGGGAAGGAAGAGAAAATCATCATTTATTCTGTAGTCCAATTTTGACTCAAAATTTAAATTCTAATTTAAGTCAAACTTAAATTAATTTGAAGTTTAAATTGAACAACTTATCAAATAAGTTTAAATGGATATATCTAGATGTGTTCACACTGTGCCTTACGTTCACATTATGTGAATACCTTCACATAAGTGATCCAAAATTCAAATTTAAATAATCACATTATTTAATTTATAATTAATTCTCAATTAATTATTCTTGAGTGTTTAACTTTAGAATTTCGTAATTCTAAAATTCTCATTTTGCCCTTTGTGTCTTGTAGAATTACTAGGACGACGCGAATGCTAATGGACCTATAATCCCAAGTTCCAATAAAATTAATAATTAATTAAACACTTTAATTAATTAATTAATTCTATTAATTCCAATAGTTACTCCACTATAAACTTGGAATTGCACTCTCGAAATTATAACATAAATTACTTCTAAACTGTGAAGTGTTCATTTGATATAGTCACTGCATATAGATCAATCCTCCATAAATAATTCATAATTAGAGCTAGGTAAAATCCGTTAACCTCTCTAATTATATCTTCATCCTTGAGTACCATTGATTCTCTAATGGATAGTGATTCATAAAACACATTCATGAACCAGAGCACTCTTACTAATCCAAGTACCGAATCAACACTCAAGAGAATTATTTATCTGCTTCTTTCTCAAGAAGGAATGGATTCCATCTCGTATAATAACATTCCCGGCATCCTACTTCATCATGTCTCCAAAATACAAGGAATAGGATTTAGGGTCTCAAAATCCGTACCGAGTAAATCAAAAGACACAAATCCATAAATAGGAGTCTGCTAGGAACTCAAGATTAAGATCATTCTATATATGACCATCAATAGACTCAATTAAAATTTCCATACTTAACAGAAATTATTAGAAATTCATATTGTGTCTTTGTCCCTATTCCACATAATCTTATTATGCGTAATACACTAATTCAATATCTCACCATATTAGCAGTGCGGATAACACTGTTCCATTCTAAATGAGAATGACATGTATTAGTAATGTTTTAATTAAAGATTCTGAACTTTAATTAATTATTACGAACATTGCTTTTTGATTATTATCTTTAAACATTATCCTCTCGCATATCACACTTATATACAATGTTTAAGGTCACATAAATAATCACAGACTTTTCATTTGATATTCATAAAATATTCACAAATATACACATAAAATGATAAATAAACTCTTGTATTAAATAAATAATAAATATTATATTACATCTCATACTGCTAAGACACCATTTCTAAAAAATATGGCGCTCTAATATAGTCAAACAAGCATGCCCTATGTATTTGTTTATTTGCTTTACTTTTCTGCGCAAGACAAGATTTGCTTCATTTGGTCGTAGTCATGTCCTTTTTTACATGTAAATATACACTTGGGATATGTTTGGTAACTTGTATTGTATTGTATTGTATTATATAAGGTGTATTGTATTGTATTATATTGTGTTATCATAATACAATACGGTGTTTGGTGTCATGATGTATTGTATATGTTAAAATGTAAAATTTTAATGTTGTTGGGGTTAAAATGTAATTTTTAAAAAATTATTTTTTAAAAGTTTTGGGTTCAAAGTGTAATTTTACAAAAGTGTTGGGTCAAAATGTAATTTTACAAAAACTTTGGGGTCAAATGTAATCTTTTAAAAATACAAATTTGCATTGTGTCCCCTCAATTTTTCAACAATTATAGGCTCCGGCATGACCCTATGTTAGCCCAATCTCGACCCCTAGTTGTGCTCAACCTCTACATGAATCATTGATTCACTCTAAAATAATACAATACGCAAAAAATGAGCTGTATTCAATAATATGATCTATACCGTATTAATTTATCATCCGTATTAGTTTAAATAATACAATGGTCACACCAAACAAAGCATTATTGTATTATTATATAATACAGTAATTAGAATCAAACAAATATGCCTATGATGTTTTTCTGCAATCTTATGTAAAGAAAATCAAACTCGAATGAAGACCGGAAAACAAGAAAAAGAAAGTTCCTTAAACCTTTTGGTTTGAATTAATGACATGCTTCTAAGATCTTTAATTTGAAAAATAAATGACGAATGAAAGCAATAATCTTCCACATTAGACCTAGCTAAAATACTTGAGAAGTAATGCTGATGCAGGCGTTTGCTAAGGGCACTGATAGCGTAAAGTACTGATGAACAATTTAACAAATAATTTTAGTGAATGAACCTCAATTGTTACGTTGCTGTGATCTATGCTTATACAATCAAATCGACGTTGAGTATGAAGAAATCTATTCATAATTATTCGAAAAAGTATATGTATCGGAGTACATGATCTTTTTTTTTTTTAATTTTTTGTTTTGAAGAGAGAAAAGGGGATCATAATGTCATTCCTCATCACTTTAGAAATTCTAGAACCTATAAATAGAATGAAAAAATATGATCTAATTTTACTTGAATGATGGACTAATTTTCACTCATGTCACTACACACTAAAGGCCACACAACACATAAGTCAGGTAAAAAAAACCTTAAAGATGTTGAATGTCGAACCTCGGTGCGTCCTGGGAGTAAAAGATTTTGGGTCGTTGGGTAATTCATGTAGCGCTTTTGCACCATTGAGTAACATAGTGGGGAAAACAGAGGAGAGGATTATGCAACACTTGAGTGCTGGATAGCAGCAACTTCCCTACCGCACAAGGCACCAGATACGCCTTTTGGAAAAAAATGACCAGCCAAGAAAAACAGGGACCTATTTTCTTATTATTATCATCATCATCATACTAGGACCATAAGAAATCATTGCAGATAGAACATTTTCAACAGCTCTAACAAGTGTTGAAGAAAAAAAACGACCCAAAATCATTATACCAGAGGACCCCTTCTTTTGAGACTCCCGTTGGTGATTCCCTTGTCCGTGTCCTGCAATTGGCTGGTAAAAATCCTTAATATAATGCTACTATTTTTTTTTCTTTTTTTGAGGTAATATAATGCTACTATTTAAGAACATTTGAAATGAAAAGTGCCCATCAACTTATTATTCTAAAATGGTAAATTTTTGTGTCAAAAGACTTTCTATTCCGTTTTTATTTTACATGTTTTACCCATTAAATTTGTTCCAAAATCTCTTCTCCCACCTCTCCTCTATAACTATGAAAGACAATGGCGACTCTTCACCATTTTTAGGATAAGAAGGCCATTGTAACTGAAAAAGAGAGATTTTTATCATCTTTATATCATTATTGAGAAGGGTACAAATGCATAATAATACTAGTGTGTAAGAAATGTTTTACTCTAGCGGTTTTTCATCCTTGCCATTTTAAGACACAAATTCTAGTCTCTAGAGTCTAGCCTTAGCAGCCTTATTTCCAGGAATCTGCAAAGCATCATAATGGCCAAATCCGTGATAGAGAACTCTAATTGGATTCTCCATGCCATATTCTTGGCCATACTCAGCAATGCATATTAAGCCACCAGCATCCCTATCATGCATGTAGACTGTGATTGGCATCCTGCAAGCATTAAAGGGCTACATCAGTTAAAGGCCAGGATACAAAACCCAAGTCCATTCCACGGCCCAGTCCAAAGCCCATCCACTTCCCCCCGGCCGAATAACAATACCATGTGTGTAGAGAGGAAGACTTACAGAAGAACATGTGAAGCCATGAATAGTTCAGGTTCACCTCCCCAAACATGTGGCTTCCTCATCTGCGCAACATATGTATCGAAATCACCTTCCACAAACCTGTTCCACAGCACAGAGCAATGAAATACCCGTAAATTATGCATATGAAGTAGGCATACGCAGAAAATATAATTGTAAGACAATAGTCTAAACCTAAAGCCCGAAATAATAGGCAAAACATAGTTGAACGTGTTTTTATTATAAGATTGTAATATGGTTTATGAGGAGACTGTAAGGTTTAGAGAGTGATTAAGGGGTTTTTACGAAATGAGTTACAAAATTGTGGGTGGTACAAATTTGAAGCTTCGATAGTGATAGTCTGTAGAGATCTTTACCTTGCACCAAATAGGCGAATATGGTGATTTTTAGGAATACCCGCTTTCGTAGAGTTAGACGTCAAACATATCACTTTTGTGAAACATTTATGCCCAATTTTTACCTCAAAGTGGAACAAATAAATACCTAGATTTAATAGTGGTATAGAGCCTAATGCTTGAATATATATGGATGAAGAAATTTTTTTAAAATATTTTATTTTATTTTTTCAGTCCATCAGCAATAAAATCAGGTTCGGATCCAACGATTTGTGAGAGGCTGTAGAAATCTGTATGACTTATCAAGAACCAAGCCCAGAATCCTACTTAACAGTGAGTCAACCAGAGAAAACTTGCAAGTTCACTTTAATAGTATTAGATCGGGCATTCATCCATGGTAGCTAGAAGTCATGATTCACAAAAGTATTTTGTTTTCCGTAATTCTACTAAGATGAAGGATAATACGTCTTTTTTGATAACATTCATGAGGGCATCATGACTCATAGAAAGGAAGATGGTGAAAATAAAACTAAAGTTAACAGGATTGTACAAGAGCACAGATCAGAAAACTCACCATTCTGTCTCTTCTCTCCTTTTGATGAACTCATCTGCAACCTGAACAAATTAAAAAGATGAAAATATCAGGGACCCGTTGTTTTTGCATTAATCTTCAAAGTCACTGTTAATTTCATCAGTGAAAAGCACTTGTGCCTTTCCTCTAAGAAGTAAAGGATAAAGCGGATTGGAAACAAATTATTAAAAAAGAACAATTAATCAGGTTTTGGGTTTCTGGAAGATACAAATGCAATCAGTATCCGAACGATGCCTTCTTCATTCAAGAAAAAGAAAAGTTCAAGGAAAGAAATTGGAAATAGGTACATCGTGACAAAGGTGCGAAACATACTCTAGCCCTCAAATTATCAGCTAATTCTCTCTGGAGACTCTCACTTGGAGCTGGTTTCCCAGATCGTAAACAAGCTCCATGAGCGACAGAGCGGAACAAGCATCTTCCATCTCCAGGTATTCCTGCGCAGTATGTAGCAGTTATCTACACTTCGACAACCAAAGAAAATGAAATCAATACAACAACTGTTGCAAACATACAGACTCTGAAACACCAGCAACAAGTTCCAAATATCACTATCTTTAAAGGATCAAAAGAGCAGACAAGTTTTACTGCTCACCCGTAATGGAATAGTCGGTGTAAACTTTCTTTCCATGGGAAAATTTAACATATGATGAATCACAGTCATCTTCACTATCATCATCACTCCGAGCTACTTCTGCGTGTGCAGGTTTGGAACTTGAATAACAAATCAACAATCCGCCAAGTAAACCAGCAGTGCCACTATTGATTTTGACAAGCATTCTTTGTTTGGGAACTAGAAGCCTTATGCTCATAGCAGTGTTTGCCAATGAAATTTTAAGGCGTCTTCTCTGAGGCTCAGCGGCGCTAACTAAATCCTTAAGTGCTAAAGACCATAATCTACCCTTTTCTGTAGAGAAACAAGAGCTGACAAAGCTCTTCTGGAATGTTGGACTACTATTGGAGAGATGATTCTTGGAGACAGACAAATGAGCATACTTTGTTTTTGAATTCCCAGGATACAAACAGAAACAACACGAACTGTACGGCCTTCGGGACACCACACTACACAGCTTGCTGCCCATCTCTGTTTGAATATTGCCACTCAGACAGGCAATACTCTTTGTACATGCACCAATGGAAGGACAAACAATCATATTGTCATAACCTAAGACAAAATGAGAGAGCATTAGTTATATTGCATCGACTGTATTACAACTTGGTAAGCTCCTATGCATGAAGACTATAGATTTTTTCTTATTTATCTATCTAGAGAAGCAAAGTGCATTCTCATAAATATAGATCAGCCATAACTACACCTACATCCATAACAAATTCTCTGATTGTACCAATCTCATCTTTTACAGTACATATCACTTAAAATAAAAATGAAATAAAAAATCGTTTGGAAATAATGTATTCGGAGAATTTATGCGGTAAACATTAGTTTTAGGAAATTCTCCAAGATGTGACGGAGGGTAATTTATTTGCTACGTTTTTGTTACATGTAATTTTTTTAGTTAGAAGCACCGTAACATGAGCTGGTTTGGCATCTCCAGGAACTCCGTACATAAACACCTGTAGATTAATGACTCGTGATCTCATCTTAGTCATTAGTCTCACGATCCCATCTTTCATTCTCTGAGACATTTTCTTGTATTGAGAGAAGAGTTGAGCAGACAAGTCTTTAGAGTTTAATTTATACCAGGTTTAGTGAAGAACTGTGCCAAAAGGTTATTGACTCAAGGACGTAGATCCACACTAGATAGTCTCGTTAATTCTCTGTGTTCATTTGTGATCTAGTCTTTGTTGTAATTCTGTGTGGTTGTGTTTAAGGAATTCTGTGAATATAGGAATTCGAGAAGCGAATAGTGAAGCGCTTACTATTTTCTCTTGAAACCTAGGCTTAGGATCAGAAATTTAGAGTCAAATTAATTCCAAGATTAAAGGATTCTGTTTAAGGTCAGGTCAATTCTGAATTTTTTGATCTGAAACTTCAACTTTCAGGTTCTGATGATAAGATCCCAAGCAAAAGAATTTTTGGGTTAGCCTGGGTCGACTCATAACATGATTCAAGTGTGTATTCAATGCCCGGAAACAAGCACCAAACACCCCCAAAGGAGGCTATGTACATTGAAATAATCATAAATGAAATTACCTCGATATTCAAAGTTCAGCCTCATTCCATTTCACATCAGTAGAGGTCCTCCCTAGAAGTAATCATGTTATAATGAACCCATCAAAGGAATTTACAAACATGTAAAATTAGGCAAAGTTTACGGTAATGAGAAACTACAAACATGTAAAATCAGGCCAATTTTAGGGTAATTTAGAAACTACAAACACGTAAAAATTGGGCGAATTTGAGGGTATGAGAAACTAAAAACATGTAAAATTAGGAATTTACAAACAGAACAAATATATCATTTTATCCCTTCTTTTCTAAATCTCTTCACCATTCATTATTTCTAGAGTTTAGCTACAAAATAGTAACAATTTGAGCAAAATAGGCATAGCTATCTTTTGAATCTCCCCACCAATATTGTAAAATATTTTGCAGTAAGTGGACTCAATAACCAGACTTGAATTCACATTTTTGTAAGTTAAGAAAATCCATTTCTTCAAAATGTGATCATAAATCAATTGATCAAACTTTATACGAAATAAATATTTGACCACAAAATAACAAAAATAATTAAAAAGAAATCAAACTTTTACTCATTTTGAGTATATGTATTAAGATCATCGCTAGAACACAATACCATACTCACATATATTCCTTTAAATTGAGAAAAAAAAAATGATTTTTTTTTAAATAAGAAAAACAACACAGCTTTAATATCCCCAATTCCATCAAGAAGAAAAACTCTTCCTCATGAATAAGAAAAGCCCATAAAGTACCAATCTTGTATGGACATTTTCAAGTCACTCTTTCCATTTTTCTTCCAAAAGCAAAAACCCTCCATTGGACCTCAAAAATGAGGAATTTTTTAGAAGTTTCTAGAACCCAGTATATCAAACTTGCAAAGATTCAATAATCAACTAACTTTTGAAAAACCCCACAACAAAATTTGCTAGAAATTGGTATGACAATGAAGAGGGGTAAAGAAACCTAACCTGTGGAGTCCAAATCAAGAATAAAGAAACAGGAATAAGAAGAGGTGGAACATAATAATAAACCCAGAAAAGACATGAAGTTACTTTGGAGAAAAGGTTATTGCCATGTAGATTCTAGAACAAAGAAGAAGGGTCTGAGAAGTAAGGAATTCACCTGAACAGAAAATCCCACGTGCCAATGTTGCAGAACCACCAACACCCACCAAAAATAAATAAATATATAAATATATATATATATATATATATATTGGTGAAGATTTTTTTTTTCTTTTTTGTTGGTTTTTTTGGATTGTGAATGTGTAGCTTCTTTGTAGAAGTAGATGAAGTTTTATAATTATTTGCTTGTAAAAGCCCCCTTTTTTTTATGAATTGCAAAAGCTTAGCAGAATATACGAGAATTGGCTACTACAGTACTGCCCAACATTGCCGCCTAATCCAAGCTACGGAGGAAATGGAGAATTTACCATGAGATTGTAGGAGTTTAAAAAGTTTTATCTTTTATTTTGAATAAATATTTTTTTATTAATATAATTATTTAATTAAAAAAATTATGAATTAAAAATAAAGAGTAAAAATTTTGACTCATATATTTTCAAGAATATTTATTAAGATTATCTCTGCTTAGATATACTTAACCGTAAGTTTGAACCAAATTAAATGGCGGGCTCGAAACCCGTCATATTGACTCGAGTCCAGCCCAGCCCGTGTCTATATATGCCTGAGCCCGGCCGAGCCCGGGCCGGGCTGTCGGCCCGACCTGGAGAGCCCGAAAGGCTCAGCCTGCCTAACACCATAACGATAATATTACCATTGTGGCCTGTAGGTGAACAGCCTGTATTTGGGCTGCAGTGCAAGCCTAGCGCTTGAAGGATAAATTTTTCATTTTTTTAATAAAGAAGGCCTAGACTTGCACCTGCAGCATGTTCTTCAATACATGAAACTCAAACAGACCCAATGGTAATATTACCATTGGGCTTTTTACTGAGAGGGAGAACGGCCCCCTCTTATTTATTTATTTATTTATTTATTTATTTTTGCCTAAATCTCTCTAAATTTTACCTATAAATACCCTCTAAATTAACTCATTTTTCTCACACAACTTTCACTCTCTTCTTATTCTCCATTTTTTTTTTCTCAAATCTCAATTCTCACTCACGTTAATTCTCTCAATTTTACTACTCCAATTCTCTAAAATAGTTAAATTATTAATATCTTTATAATAGTTTTAGTTTTGTTATATCATTTTTGTTGAAAAAAAAAACACATTGGTGATTCTCTAGTCTCTACTTCAATTTTCAAGTCACAATTCCATTATCCATATCAAGTAATCAAGGTATGAATAAATTTTAGAATTATAAATGTTTTAATTTTTTAATATCTAATTTATAAGGAATATTTAATTTTTATTGTTACCATGTATTAATATGTTTATTGTTGTTATTATTATATTATTGTAGGAAAAAAAAATGGAACCAAATATGTATAGGTATGGTCTTGATGGTGTTGACAACTCTAGAATGGAAGATCAAGACATTGAAGAAGCAATAATTCAACAAATGGAGGCGGGTGACCAAGTTGGTGACATGCCACAAAATATCAATATTCAACCCTTAGAAATGCCGACAGCCTCAAGTGGTTCAACGCCATCAATGACAACAAAACATGAGAGACAACGTGCAGAATGTTAAAAATACTTCACTACACAATAGAAAATTGACGTTGGAGGTAAGAAAATAAAATTAGCTACATGTATATATTGTGAAAAAGTATTCTCTGCAAATTCTACAAGTGGAACTCAACACTTAAGAGATCACATACTTGAATGCGCTACTTGAATGCGCTAGACTTCATCAAGTCAGGACGGAGCCTACACAAACTCAACTTTAATTAAACCCGGATGGTTCGGTAAGTACTTGGTCCTATAATCCTCGCGTTGCTAGGGAATCTTTATCTTTGGATTTACCTATTAACAAACGCACATTATGAAGCTCATATTCAACATGCATATTGTCCTCAATTTCAAAAAGTTTCTAGAACCACTACTAGGAGTGATATGATTGCATACTATGAGAAAATGCGTATCGTATTAATAGCCGAAATGGGTGCATTAAATTTTTCAATTGCATTAACCTCTGATATTTGGAGTGGTAGGGCGAATCAAGATTAAGTGAGTGTAGTTGCACGTTATTTAGACTCTACATGGAATATGTAAAAAAGAATTATTGGTCTTAGACTTATTGATTGTTCATATAATGATGACAATATTATTGAGAGACTTGTAAGTGTTATTGAAGATTTTAGCATAAGAGACCACATTATATCTATCACTCTAGATAATGCTACAACTAATGCAAGGACGATGCGAATGTTGGAGAGACTTATAAACTTGTATACTAGTGGAATTTTACTTCATCAAAAGTGTGCATGCCATATAATCAACCTCATTGTCAAAGTAGATATGTGTATGGTAAGTTCTACAATCGACAATGTCATTTCTTGGAATCATAATTCAAACTCCCACATTACTGAGTTTAAGAGGTATTGTAAAGCAGAAGGCATAAGGCCTAGAAAGTTTGGAGTTAGATATGTGTGTTAGATGGAATTCAACATGTATGATGTTGAAGAGTGCACTGCCATATAAAAATATTATTACTATTTTTATATATGATGGGCCTTAGGGCCGGGCTGGGCCTATATATGCTCATTTAGGGTTAGGTCAGTCCTGCCCGGCCCGAACTTCCCTTTTAACTCTAGGTGTACTGGTGCTACCACTTATTACTTTTCTTATTTTTATTTTTATTTTTTAGGGTGAATTTTTCTTATTTTTTAATGTATTTATTTAATTTGATGTTTTATTGATGTTAGTCTCTAAACCACGAGCATCATTGCAATTTAGTCTCTGAAATTTTAATATGGAAAATTACTTTATGAATTTTAACATAAATAGTACAATAAGTGTAGAATGTTATAGTTTTTAACCTGTCTAATAATAATAAAGAGAAAATATAATTTTTAATATGAAATTTAAAATTATCTTGTTATGAACACATGATTAATATGAGTTAATTTTATAAAAATTTATAATTTTAAGGACTAAAACTATCAAAAATAAAAGTTCATGACAAATATGTAAAAATTAAAAAAAAAATCAAGGATGAAAATATTATTGTATTCAAAGTTTAGGAATTAATAGTGTCAATAATATATATATATTTGAAATATCAATTACCCTTAATTTGATTATCTATACTTTAAAAGTGAAAAAAATATTTTGTTATCTAATATGTCGAATTTCTCTATAACCCTCCCTATTATCATTTAATCGTTTTCTTAAGTTGCTGTCGTTCTTCGATATAGCTCCCTTTAAAGATCCCGTCGCTCTTATGTTGCCGTCGTTTTCTTCACCTATTGTCGTTCTATCATTGATCTTGATTTGTCACCGTTTATTCAATATAGAGTTGCTCAAAATACCTTGGTTTTTATTATGATATCTGTTGTGTGGAAAAATGTGGGTGACAGGTGGAGCGTCGACAGCATGATACGTGACCCTACCTCCCTTCCAAAGGCAGCCACCCTCGACGCCAAGACATCGATCATCCTCGAAGCCAAGAGTTCGACTACCCTCGACGCAGCAAAGAAAGGCCCAAATTAGGACATCGACCCGTTGTGACGTCGAACTTATGCAAACAACCTTCGGAAAGATTAGAAAGGGCATAAAATCTGCGCGGCACAGACACCGAGAGAAAGATGCCTGGCACCATAAGTTGCGTCTAAGAGTGGGATACGTCTGCAATACGAGCATTAATTACAAACCCTTAAACTGCCATGTAGTGGGCAGTAAGAGATTACGGGAATTCACAGAGCCATAATAGAAGACCTAATGGCTGAGTGAACAGTCCAAAAGTGATTAGTGGGCTACGGTCTTAGCCTAGAAAGTAGGCCACTTGAGTACTTCCACCTACGAGAGAAAACCACCCACGAAGAAAGCTTGGGCTATAAAAAGGGGCAAAGCCCCATACGCCAAAGGAGGTTCTCTCGGGAGCATTAGGAAAAAAGAGAGGATACGTGCATGTAAATTGTAAAGTGTCCAAAATAAATATACCATACATAAGTGAATGTAGCTCTTCATTAACAGAGTAAACCACTATAAATCCCGTGTGTCCTCTTATTTAAGTGTTATATTCATGCTCACAAAACATAACAAACACTTCATAGTATAATTTTAAATATACAGCTAATTTCTAGCCAGTAACCCCACAGGATACCAGAGGGTGATCCAGTGTATTTCTATTGATGAAGTTTCACCGTCAACAATATCTCTTTATTATAAATTGTCGTTTTCTTAAGCCATTTTATTTCGTCTGATTTAATTTCCACACGGAGATAGCTACTGATTTAAAGTTATATAAATATGATTTGGTTTCCATTTGATACAATTGTTTAAATTTAAGAAAGGAGAATAACAACTAGGATTTGACAGACTAGCAACTTTTGCTTTCGACTGAGATTTGCCATCTTTAAGAGTTCCAAGAGTCTTTTGGAAATAGATTTGGAGTGAAGATGATACGAACCCCGCCAACGATGTGACGAAACCCATAGCCAAATATGGGGATACGATCCAAGATCTTCAAGAATTGATGGAAACCGCGACCCGTTGCTTAGCGAAGCAAGAACCTTGGTATGGTGAAGACGCCACAAACGAGTATGGAAATTCCGTTTGATAAGTCTAGGGTGAACGCCACAAGGAAAACCTTGATAAGTTTGGAATAGTTCTTCAAGAACTAAGAAGAATATCTCACAAAGTGAATAAACATCAAAAACTCTTTATTAATTTCGTTTTTCAGCCTTAAATAGCCGAAAACAAACTGAAAAGGTTTAAAAATTAAAAAGTCCTATTCTATCTTTAATGAGATAGAAGCCTAAAATAAGATAAACCTAAAAACAAGATAAACGCAAGCCTAAAGCTTATCCTAGGGAAGGAATCCGAATTTGACTCCAACTCCTTCCTAAAAAACGCCTAAAAACTTATCATAGGGAAGGAATCCGAATTTGAATCTAATTCCTTCCTTAAAAACGTCTATGATGGAATTTATGATAAAATCAACTCTTTATCCGCAATTTGACTTGGTCCCTTGCTGGAAATTGCGCCTAAGCCTCTTGGAATATGCAAGTTGGCCATGCAATTGGCTTGATGGACGTTTAAGGTTGATTGTCTTTCTTCCGAATTGACTTTGATGGCTATGTTCTCATCAGAAGAGGTGTCAACTTCACAAGCCTTATGCATCTGTCAATAACATGAGAGATTCTGACAAAACATGAGTTACATCAGGAGGCAAGACGCTCCGGAGGTGGATTACTTCCGGCGGCAAGAGGCTCCGAAGGGTGATTGCTTCCGGTGGACGGAAACTCCTGAGGCAGATTACATTTTAAGATGGGAGGCTCTAGAGGTAGATTATTCTGTCCGATCATGACTCCCATTAACCACCATGGCTTTTTCTGCGACGACTTAAAATCTTCTTGAAGAATCAGAGAATTATCCTTTTTGCTAGTGGGCAAAAGCTGCAAAGTTAAAGTATCATAAACATTGGAGTAGGAATCAATCAGTTTCTTAAAACGAGCGAGAGAGAGAGAGAGATTACCAAGATCGACACTCAGATACCTGCTTTCTATTTCTGCTTTAGGAGCCTTTAAACAAGATGATAAATGCGTGAAACGTAGATAACTAACAAAATGAGAACTTACCATCATGAAAAGGCAAGTTCCTGAAAAACCATCCCTCTGTGCTCGAAGTTTCTGAACTCATCAAAGCTCGCGCAACCTGGACTGAGTACAATGTCATCTCCTGCCGTGACAAAATTTTATTATTTTTTTAACTTGTTGTTTATAAAGATATGTTTAAATCATTCTTATTTAATATAATGAGCCAAGCAAAATTTCACCAACCCCTTTACTAAGATCTGATAATTTTAAGAGTTCCAGTCAATTATAAAAGTTAGATATGAATTATAAGGTCACTTTTAATCTGATTTTTATTTGAAACAAATCAACTATTGAGGCAACTGCTAAAGCGATAACAGAAAGACGAGGGATTACGAGTCATAACATGTCGTGTGAAGACATGACGAGATATCAGTGTATCACCAATAATTCAAAGATGGTAAGAGAAGGAAATGAAAGAGTAGCAAGAAGTACTAGCAACATTAGTGCAACTACCGCCATCGATGATAACACTACATACCTTGTCTTTCACATGGCAACGAGTGTGAAAGATGTTCTCCCGATGTGCTTCCTCTTCCTTTTCCTCTTCTTTAGCTTGCATGTTTAAGGCTTGATGTGCAACTAGCCCTAGCATTTCCCCATGATCTGCCCCGATCTCTTCTTCTCTTATGGGGGCGTCCTCCAATGGTGGCATATCCTCTAGATCATCTTCATCTTCCGAATCAATGTCTCCATTTTCCCGGATCACCATAATTCGCTTGTTTGGACATTGGCTAGCTATGTGTCCTCTTCCCTGACATTTGAAACACTTAATCTC
>NW_010367622.1:3303183-3304126 GCF_000414095.1 Morus notabilis
TGCCCCGGGGCCGCCCCGAGGCCGCCCCGGGCCCGTACCGGGGCCGCCCTGGGCCCGTACCGCAGGGATTCTCATCTTGATACTTCCCAAGTTGTTATCCGCTCGGTCCCTAGCTTCTCTATTCCGTCCATATCTCCTATGGCTGCCCACTGACATTCTATCAAACTCGTCCTCTAAATTTTCCCCTTCGAACTCTCCATTATCCTCCACCTCCTTTCGAGGCATCATGTTCTTCCTTGGAGCATTCGGTGGTGGTTTAATCTGTGGTGTTCCCTCTTCCACCCTATCTAACCTCTCATGTAGGTGTTCGAGCTCCACCCTCATGATCCGTTTCATCTCCCCCATTAACGCCTGTATTTGCACATTCGTGATAAGAGTAGGTGGAATCTCTTCGCCTGTGTTTTTCTCCGGTTCCTGTGACATGATTAAAAAAAAGGGAGTGCTTCTCTCGAAGACTAACTTATTCAAACCACTCGTGTTTCACTCGAATTCACTCAAGTTAATTTTGGCTTTTACCCTCTAATAAGCTCACACACTCTGCCTTTTTCCTCTCGTATTCTTCTTTTAGTTCTTTCAAAACTAAACCAACAATAAGAAAAGGACTTCAAGTAGTCAATCAAGTCAAGACTTAATCCACACGAATTTAAATATTGTCACGGAAAATTTTTTTTTTTTTTGACACTCAAACTTTAAAGGCTCTGAAACTATGGAAAACAAGCTTTTTTTTTGCCCCAAAAATAGGGTCACCGGGCTAGCCCTGGTGAAGATTGTAGGGCTCGAAAAGACCTTTGATTTGATATATTATACGTCCCGTAACGATCCCTGGATCAAAAGTTATAGCAGTTTTCGTGAGGTTGCTTCTTTTCCTGAATTTTTTTTTCCCGACTTTGTAAACCCTAGTTGAGTTCAAATTCAGCAATAGGGTTTGGACTCAAACTCAAAA
>NW_010367622.1:3304237-3306737 GCF_000414095.1 Morus notabilis
GCTCTGATACCAACTGATACGAACCCCGCCAACGTGTGACGAAACCCGTAGCCAAATATGGGGATACGATCCAAGATCTTCAAGAATTGATGGAAACCGCAACCCGTTGCTTAGCGAAGCAAGAACCTTGGTATGGTGAAGACGCCACAAACGAGTATGGAAATTCCGTTTGATAAGTCAAGGGTGAACGCCACAAGGAAAACCTTGATAAGTTCAGAATAGTTCTTCAAGAACTAAGAAGAATATCTCACAAAGTGAATAAACATCAAAAACTCTTTATTAATTTCATTTTTCAGCCTTAAATAGCCGAAAACAAACTGAAAAGGTTTAAAAATTGAAAAGTCATATTCTATCTTTAATGAGATAGAAGCCTAAAATAAGATAAACCTAAAAACAAGATAAACGCAAGCCTAAAGCTTATCCTAGGGAAGGAATCCGAATTTGACTCCAACTCCTTCCTAAAAAACGCCTAAAAACTTATCATAGGGAAGGAATCCGAATTTGAATCTAATTCCTTCCTTAAAAACGCCTATGATGGAAGTTATGATAAAATCAACTCTTTATCCGCAATTTGACTTGGTCCCTTGCTGGAAATTGCGCCTAAGCCTCTTGGAATATGCAAGTTGGCCATGCAATTGGCTTGATGGACGTTTAAGGTTGATTGTCTTTCTTCCGGATTGACTTTGATGGCTATGTTCTCATCAGAAGAGGTGTCAACTTCACAAGCCTTATGCATCTGTCAATAACATGAGAGATTCTGACAAAACATGAGTTACATCAGGAGGCAAGACGCTCCGGAGGTGGATTACTTCCGGCGGCAAGAGGCTCCGAAGGGTGATTGCTTCCGGTGGACGGAAACTCCTGAGGCAGATTACATTTTAAGATGGGAGGCTCTAGAGGTAGATTATTCTGTCCGATCATGACTCCCATTAACCACCATGGCTTTTTCTGCGACGACTTAAAATCTTCTTGAAGAATCAGAGAATTATCCTTTTTGCTAGTGGGCAAAAGCTGCAAAGTTAAAGTATCATAAACATTGGAGTAGGAATCAATCAGTTTCTTAAAACGAGCGAGAGAGAGAGAGAGATTACCAAGATCGACACTCAGATACCTGCTTTCTATTTCTGCTTTAGGAGCCTTTAAACAAGATGATAAATGCGTGAAACGTAGATAACTAACAAAATGAGAACTTACCATCATGAAAAGGCAAGTTCCTGAAAAACCATCCCTCTGTGCTCGAAGTTTCTGAACTCATCAAAGCTCGCGCAACCTGGACTGAGTACAATGTCATCTCCTGCCGTGACAAAATTTTATTATTTTTTTAACTTGTTGTTTATAAAGATATGTTTAAATCATTCTTATTTAATATAATGAGCCAAGCAAAATTTCACCAACCCCTTTACTAAGATCTGATAATTTTAAGAGTTCCAGTCAATTATAAAAGTTAGATATGAATTATAAGGTCACTTTTAATCTGATTTTTATTTGAAACAAATCAACTATTGAGGCAACTGCTAAAGCGATAACAGAAAGACGAGGGATTACGAGTCATAACATGTCGTGTGAAGACATGACGAGATATCAGTGTATCACCAATAATTCAAAGATGGTAAGAGAAGGAAATGAAAGAGTAGCAAGTTTTTTAACAACTAATCTAGCATGGGAGAAACCAAGTTACTAACCATGCTTTGCCATCCGTCTTGCACGGCTGATGGCTTCTGCCATATTTGTAGCTTTAATACAGGGGATTTGAAGACCATGCTCAAACAATGTCCTCTGAATCACCGTTCCTGAAGACCGAAACTTGAATATCCACAAATAGCATAAACATGTTGATAAGACCAGATCTAGTGCGTAGTAGATTCACACAGCAATGCAAGACAATGGAATGGAAAATCAATTAGACTGAATTATATGCTGCTTTACGGAAGAAGGAAATACAAGAGATATAGGGGTGTTCAAGTGACCCCTTGCACTCCCTAGAACAGTAGCTCGTCTAAGAAAACTCAATTACAATCTCGATGCCCTTCCCAGCCTTCTTCCTTCTGGTTTTACTCATTTCTTCCTCACTAACTGTTTCCCACTTCCCTCTCCTCTCCCGAGGTCTCTCGAGAGATCTGGACTATTACGCATTCCCTGCAGCAACTCTTTCTCCAACTTTTCTCGCTCCTTCCATGTCAGCCTCTTTTCCTCTAACATCAGCCTCCGCCTCACCATCTTCCACAACACCTTTTTCTGCCACATCACTCGACTGTCTTTGGGCCTCCTCCTAGCGTAAGTGAAATGTAGTGGAGGTCTAGGGGGCCCATCAATACCCCCGGCCCAAAGATGCACCTTGTCCGCAAGGTGGAAATCTGGAAATGCTGCATGGATGCGGTCAAAATTCTCCCAGCTGTCCTCATGATCCGGTAGGTGCTCCCAGTGAATAAGGACTTCTAACTCCATTGTAGACCCACGAGAGGCTTGGCGAACGCCCTACAGCGCAGCCGACTAAACTTGG
>NW_010367622.1:3311737-3386828 GCF_000414095.1 Morus notabilis
CCACACAAAGGAACAATACCCGAAAGTTGATCGTCTATCAATCAAAGACCCTGCCCAATCTCTGCATCTGACAAAATCTTTATGCCCCTGTTGATTCCTTTCTTGAAGAGTATACCTTTGCCGGGAGACATCTTTAAGTACCTTAGAATTATGTACACTGCTTCTTGATGCTCTTCATTCGGACTATTCATTAACTGACTAACTGTACTAACTGCAAAACTGATGTCTGGTCTTGTGTGAGACAAGTAGATCAATTTGCCCACTAATCTTTGATATCTTCCTTTATTACTAGACCTGAGTCTCCCTTAGTTCTAATTTTGTTGAATGGATCCATGGGAGTATCTGAAGGTTTACAGCCTTTAGTAAGTCCAGTGTATATTTCCTCTGCGAGACTGAAATTTCTTTACTAGACCGTGTTACCTCCATTCTAAGAAAGTACCTTAGGACTCCAAGATCTTTAATTTTAAATTCTCGACTTAAAACCCCTTTTAGCCGAGTAATCTCTACCTCATTATCTCCTGTAACAATTATGTCATCAACATAGACAATAAGGATTGCAATCTTACCATCTGGAGTTCTCTTGATGAACAAGGTGTGATCAAATTGTCCCTACAAATAACCCTACTTCTGAACTACCTTGGTGAACCTGTCAAACCAAGCTCTTGGAGATTGCTTGAGACCATACAGTGACTTCCGAAGCCTGCAAACCTGCTTGCAATCACTTGACTTTTTGAGACCGAGTGGGATCTCCATATATACTTCCTCTTCCAGATCTCCATTGACGAATGCACTTTTACATCAAATTGGTGCAACTTCCAGTCAAGGTTGACGGCTAAAGAAAGTAGAACTCGGATGGTATTCATCTTTGCAACCGGAGCAAAGGTTTCCTGATTGTCAATCCCATAGGTTTGTGTGAAGCCATTTGCCACAAGTCTTACCTTGTACCTGTCAATACTCCCATCTGTTTTGTATTTAATATTGAAAACCCATTTACATCCTACAACATGTTTTTCCTGAAGGAGTTGAGTGAGTTCCCACATGCCATTCTTCTGCAAGGCTCTTAACTCTTCATTTACTGCTTTTCTCCATTCTAGATGTAGTAGTACCTCTTGAATGTCTCTTGGAATCTGGATACTATCTAGATTTGTGGTGAAGGCCCTGTAACTCGGAGATAGCTTCTCATATGACACAAAGTATGAGATAGGATGTTGAGTGCACGATCTAATTCCTTTCCTTTGAGCAATTGGCTTGCTAAGATCATCAGGCAAACACGCATCATTAGAAGAGGAATAGGGTTCAGTATTACCTTGTATCACTTCATTTGGAGTTAAACTCGGGTTGTCTGCTTGACAAGGCGTAGGAGTCTCAGGATGCTCTACTACTAGTTTAGGGGTCTTCTTACGTCTGGTGTAGACTAGGAGTTCCTTCTCAGCCACGGGTTCAGGAGGGAGATCACTCACGAGTTCTTTTTCTGGTTCTTCTAACATCATACTATCCCAAAACTGATATAACTCTTGTAGTTTCTCCCTCTGAATAGAAGTTTTGGAATAATATGGGACATTCTCCATGAAAGTAACATCCAGTGTTATATGTTTTCCTAGTAGATGGGCAATAGCACTTGTAACCCTTTTGATGAGGTGAGTACCCAAGGAACAAACACTTGATAGACTTGGGATCAAGTTTGCTTCGTTGATGAGAAGGAATATGGACGTAGGCTGAACATCCAAACACTTTGAGAGGTATAGTATTCACCACCCTGCTTTGTGGGAAGAGTTTAAGAAGAATTTGGTATGGTGTATTAAATCCCAAGATTCGAGATGGCATCCTATTAATCAGATAGGTGGCAGTTAAAACTGCTTCCCCCCAAAATTGTTTTGTCACATTGCTAGCAAATAGGATAGAACGGACTACCTCAAGAAGGTGTCGGTTCTTCCTTTCTGCTATTCCATTTTGTTGGGGGGTATCTGTATAGGAACTCTGATGGATAATGCCATTCTCGAGTAGATAGGGTCCTAGGATTGAGTTGAAATATTCCCTAGCATTGTCGGTTCTAAACACCTGAACTAAAGCTTGAAACTGGTTTTTAATCATAGAATGAAATGTTCTAAATAAGGGTCCAGCCTCTGATTTTTCTTTCATAAGGAATACCCAGGCAGCGCGAGTGTGATCATCGATAAAGGATACAAACCATATTGCACCAGTTATATTTAGAATCCGAGATGGTCCCCAAATATCACTGTGTATAACTGAAAAAGGATGAGAGGGTTTGTAACCTTGAAGAGGATAAGTGCACGACAGTGTTTCGAAAATTGACAAACTTCACATTGGAAAAATTTCGGATTTATATTGATAAATAATGAAGGAAACATCTTGGCCAAATACAAGAAATTTGGATGTCCTAAACGAAAGTGCAGTAACCTAATGGAACTGTCTTTATTGGAATCAAAATACATAAGATGGTCCGAATCTTTAACTGTTGAGGCAGTGGAGTGATGAGCCCGAGAGTAAGGATGGCTTTGTCCCTAATCCAATAGAGTCCGTGGTCTACCTTAGCATTGCCAATCATCTTCCCCAAATCTAAATCCTGAAATAAACATGAAGTGGGAGAAAATTGAGCAACACATTTAGAATCTTTAGTGAGTTTACTAACTGACAGCAAATTGCACGTTAATTTCGAAACCAAAAGAACAGATTGAAGAGTTAACATATCAGAGATGACAACTTTTCCAATTCCTGTTACTAAGGAAAGTGATCCATCAGCAATCCAGACTTTATAATCTTTAAGAAGCATCACCAGTCATGTGGTCTAAGGCTTCTGAATCAACAATCCAACCTGTGGAATCGTCAGTTTTGACATGATGAGTGGCTGAAAAAATACCTTTCTGTGCAGTGGATCCTGTGGAGATAGTGGGGGCAAGGTTTGAGTTCTGGTTGAACATCTTCTGTAGCCATTCAATTTGCACCTTGCTGAAGAGACTAGGTTCCGAGTTTGATAGACTTTCCTTGTCTTCGAGGGCAGCAACAAAACTCCAAGCTTCTCTTTCTCGATTCGGCTTCCAATCAACGGGCTTACCATGGATTTTCCAGGAGGTTTCTTTAGTGTCCTGTTTTCTAGCAATGGTCACACCAGGGCCAAGTCTTCTTCTGCTTTGTGTCATGAGCTGCATAAGTTCCCCTTGCTAGAAGGGTTGAGCCTTCTATTCCTGTAGGTAGTGGACTTCCTAGCAAAAGTTTCTTCCTACTTTCCTCTCTCCTGACTTCTGAGAATGCCTCTCGAATGGATGGAAGTGGCTTGGTTCCAAGAATTCTCCCCCTTACTTCGTCAAGGGATTTATCAAGCCCTAGCAGAAACTTGAAAACTCTGTCCTTTTCTATAATTTTCTTATACAGGTTTGCATCTCCAGGACATTCCCAAGCCGGACTATCAAACATATCCAATTGTTGCCAAAAAACGTGTTAGACAATTATAGTATTGAGTCACATTTAACTCATCTTGTCTTAGGTCGTGAAGTGCTCCCTTAATCTCAAATAATTCTACAGTGTTCTCGTTGTCTGAGTAGGTCTCTTGAGCCGCCATCCATATTTCATGTGCAGTGTCATAGAACAAAAAATTATGTCCAATTTCTACATCCATGGTTTTTACTAGCCAAGACATAACCATAATGTTTTCTACTTTCCAGATTTTGTACTTGGGGTCATTCGGTTTTGGTGAAACAGCCACTCCCATGAGATAATCATCTTTCCCTTTGCCTGAGATGAACATCATGATAGACTTGGCCCATTGAAGATAATTCTGACCATTCAACTTGTGTTGAATGATGAGAAGAATTGAGCCCTCTAATCTGCCTCCATTCAAGCAATCGTGACCAGCCGAGGTTCCTGGGGTATTGCTTGTTTCCGATGCCATGAGGTGGATTTAGAGTTTGCAGTGATGACGATAACAGAGAGAAGATTGTGGCTTGAATAAAATAGAGAAAACCCTAAAACCGGATTAGCAACCTTGCTCTGATACCATGAAGATTTTCATAAAACCGGAATAGGGTTTTGAGGAAGAATTTAATTCTTATTCTTATAAAAAACGTACTATACAACCAAATATATATATACACTTTAGGGGATAACCACAGCCGGTTATATCCCTTAATTCTAGCAGACTAGATAACAAAATCATGAAGCTACTTATCTAGTAATCAAAAAAATCAGGAAACTAATTAAATCCCCTATAAATAAGGAAACTAACAGCTGTACAAACTTAGCCAATTTACACTGAATTTCCACAGAAACAGATTCTATAATTATATATTCACACGAGTTTCGAATAAAACCACGTACGGTAATCACACATCTGTGATAGTTAAGTGGCTCCACCAACTGCTCAAAACCGTTAGAACCTTCTCCATCTAAATCCTGTGAAAGAAGGAAAAGACAATCACGGCATGAATATGACTATAAGGGTTTCCCTCCCACTGTGTGAAAAATATTTAAACCAGGCTTGGAAGACTCTAGCAGGTATGATATCGGCATTTTGACCTGAGAAATTATATATAACATGGGAGGTGTAAAAAATTCTGCGAGTTTTATAAAGAATAAAATTATTAAACCCAAACAAGTTTTCAGTTCATGATGTTACATGAAACTTTTTTCCATGATATAATCATTTTCCATTTCACTATGTAAGGAAGCTCCTAAATGAAGATGTTAACTCCGAATGCATTTTATTTTCCTTCCTCCTTTTCTGATGGAGCAGTTGATTTAAGAAATTAATTTGTCTAAGCTTTTAATCTTGAAGATGAAATTAATATTTAGCCACCAGAATTCAACTGTAACCTTTGCAATACCACCAAGTAAAATCAGAGACTTTTGCCCCTTGAGACCCATTAGTCCTGTGTATGTCGCATCAACATTAGTTGCCTTGCTGTCGTCCACCCATGTGACCCCATTGCTATCCTTGCATACTGCATAAAAACAGAAGATAAGAACAACGGGTTTGGCTCCTTCCGTGAAGTTGAATCAAACGAATAGCCTAGAAAGATATTAACTTGGAAACTACATAAATTAATGAATTGGATATAAATACTTACAGGCATAAAACTTGCGACACTTTTCCTTTCCTAGTATTAGTAACATATATATAGCATGTATAAGGACACGGGCAAATACCACAATGGTAATAAAATTTAAGGGAGATTCAAAATTCAAAGAGAAAAAGTCGCGATTGAACCAAAAAAAAACTGCAAAGGTCATAGAACAGCAACTAACATGTTAAGTCAAGACCTAAATTATAGCTGTAATACTAGCCAAAAGCCCCCGCGTTGCTACATAAAACATTGTTTTATTATATGAAAAGTTTGAAATTTTTAAAGCATAAAATTAATTTATATATACATATATACATATAGATATATTTATATAATATTTTAGTTAAAAAGTTTTTTACTATGTATTATAGCTTTTATTTTCCTTTTTTTCTTTGTTCTTCTTAACTGCAAAATACAAATTTAAAAAAAAAATTAATAATAATAATTAAGAAAGCTGAAAATCTTTAATTATATGTAGTGTAAATTAAAGGATTTAGAAGTAGTTATATTACCTAGTTCTTAAGTGTTTTCTGAATGCGTCTGTTGCCTTTGGTTCAGAATTAAAATGATAAAAGATTGTTAAGATATATATTCAAAATAAAAAGGTACAATTTATGGTATGGCAAGCAAATATGCTCTACCAGTAAGTAAAGTAAAATTATGGTTGACCATGAAGTTCATTGGTTGGCATTGTGAAATAAGGAAGATAATTGTGAGCTTGGGTGTATCTGACCAAAGCAAGAGAAGAGTTGGATTAAACAAATGAATTAATGATTTCTCATAGAAATTGTAAATTTTCTAGAAGAAACTCTCTTCTATTATTTTCGGAATAGTAAAAAATAAGAATAAATAAGCTAAGGAAGAAACTATATCTTCCTAACAGAAACTATCCTAATTAAAGATAAACTCTAAAGATAAAACTCTAACCTAAAAAACCTTATCTTTAATAACAAACCCTTTATCCTCTATTTTATTTAAATTCAAATACAAAGACTTTATCTAACCGACACTCCCCCTCAAGTTGGTGTCAAAGATATCTATCATGCCCAACTTGCTAACTAGAAATTCAAACTTCTGCCTTAGGAGTCCCTTTGTTAGAATATATGCAACTTGTTGTGTGGTTGGAACAAATGGCGTGCATATGACCCCTTCTTCAAGCTTCTCCTTTATAAAGTATCTATCCACCTCAATGTGCTTTGTTCTGTCATGTTGAACAGGATTGTGCGCGATACTGATCGCAGCCTTATTGTCACAATATAGTTTCATAGGACTATCTTGTGGTCTTCTAAGCTCCTTGAGGACTCTCAATAGCCATAGTACCTCACATATCCCTAGTGCCATTGATCTATACTCGGCCTCGGCACTACTTCTAGCTACTACACTCTGCTTTTTGCTCCTCCACGTGACTAAATTTCCCCATAAAAATGTGCAATATCCAGAAGTTGATCTTCTATCCACTATTGATCCTACCCAGTCAGCATCCGTATAGACTTCAATTCCCCAACAATCCTTTTTCTGGAGTTCCCTTTAAATACCTCAAGATCCAGTAAACTGCTTTAAGGTGTTCCACATACGGGGTGTGCATGAACTGACTAACCATACTTACTGCGAATGCGATATATGGTCTTGTATGAGATAGGTAAATTACCTTGCCAACTAGTCTCTAGTATCGGTTTGTATCAACTTGGACCCCTTTCTCTCTTTCACCAAGTTTTACGTTGAACTCCATAGGGGTGTCAGCCAGTCTACATCCACTCATCCATGTTTCTTCTAAAAGATCAAGGATATATTTACGATGTGAGACGACAATGCCTTTCTTGGATCGAGCAAATTCCATACCAAGAAAGTATCGTAATGGTCCTAGATCCTTAATCTCAAATTCAGTAGCCAAGCATTGCTTTAATTTACTCATTTCTTCGAAATCATCTCCTGTAAGGATAATATCATCCACGTAGACAATTAAGACATCGATCTTTCCTTCAAAGAATATCTTCATGAATAGAGTATGGTTTGCTTGTCCTTGAGTAAAGCCTTGACCTTTTACAAACTTTGCAAATCGTTCAACCCAAGCTCTAGGAGGCTGCTTGAGCCCATACAGAGACTTTTTTAATCGACAGACCCTCAAACCAAACCTCTCAGAAAAACCTGGTGGAGCATCCATATACACCTCTTTTGCTAATTCTCCATTGAGGAAGGCATTTTTTACGTCTAGTTGGTGTAGAGGCCAATCAAGATTCACGGCAATGGACAGGAGAACCCTTATTGTGTTCAGTTTTGCTACTAAAGAGAAGGTTTCAAAGTAGTCAATACCGTATGTTTGTGTAAATCCCTTTGCTACCAAGCGTGCTTTATGTCTTTCCAATGAGCCATCTGAGTTGTACTTCACGGTAAACACCCATTTGCAACCAACGGTTGTTTTCCCACGTGGCAAGTCTACTTCGTCCCATGTTTCATTTTTCTCAAGAGTTCTCATCTCTTCATAAACTACTTCCTTCCACTCGGGAACAACTAGAGCCTCCTGTATATTTTTTGGAATAGCTACACTGGAGAGTTGTGAGATAAATGCATGGAAGGAGGGTGACACTTTTTCATAGACACAAAATTGGACAATGGATGTTTGGTGCAAGATCTAATACCTTTTCTGAGAGTAATAGGAATTGAAGAGTTTGGTTCAGAATTACCTGGGACTTTATCTGACATGGGATCTAATCCACGGTTGGACTCTTGGCAGTGTTGCAAGTTAGATTTCTTTGTTCCTTGTTGATGATTCCTTCTTGAGAAGACCAGCCCTTTGTACCATTTCGCACACATCTCTGATTTTCCACGATTATGATCATGTGATGGCATTAAGGAAGCCTGTCCATGATTTTCAGTATCCAATACATTTGTTTCATTTGAATTTTCATTCAAAACTATACCTACATCATTTATTTCCTCATCTATTTCAGGTGTAAGTTCAAACACGACTGGAACCGTTTCAGTTTTTTTAAAAGCATCAATATTGACATTTGAATCTTCACTATTGTTCTCCTCCTGAAGATGAGAACTCATGTAGTAACTTTGGTTTTCAAAAAAGGTTACATTCATGGAAACAAACAATTTTTTTGAGAGTGGATCAAAGCACTTGTACCCTTTTTGATTTGATGGATAGCCAATAAAAATGCATTTTCTTGCTTTAGGATATAGTTTCCCTCGTTTTTTATCATAGATATAAACAAATGCAGTACATCCAAATATTTTCAAAGGGATATCACCAAAAAGCCTTGAAGTAGCAAAGCACTCTTTGAAAACATTTAAAGGGGTTTTAAATTTCAAAATTCTAGTTGGCATCCTATTGATCAAGTAAGTGGCTGTAAGGATAGCTTCCCCCCATAAATATTTTGGAACATTAGTTGAAAATCTTAAGGCCCGGGCAACTTCTAGGAGGTGTTTATTCTTCCTTTCAGCCACCCCATTTTGTTGAGGTGTATTATTACAAGAGCTTTGATGCACAATTCCTTTTTCATGAAAAAAATTTTCCAGAATGAAGTTAAAATACTCTTTTCCATTATCACTCCGAAAGATTTGAATTTCAGTTTTAAATTGTGTTTGAACCATGGTGTAAAAATTTTGATACACTTGTTCCGCATCAGATATTTCTTTTAGTAAAAATATCTAAGAAACCTTGTGTGATCATCAATGAAGGTGATAAACTATCTTTTACTTAAGAGGGTTGCAACCCTAGAAGGACCCAAAACATCACTATGTATTATAGTAAATGGTTTTGAGCTTTTGTAGGTTTGTGGTGGAAAGGGGACGCGGTGATGTTTTGCTAACTCGCAAATTTCACATTGAAAAGAAGAGGGATTTTTATTGATAAATAACTTGGGAAACAAATGTTTCAAATATTTAAAATTTGGATGACCTAATCTATAATGCCATAGCATAATTTCATTTGTACTAATAACAGAAATAGAATTGAAACAAGTCTTCCGAGCTTGCCTTCCAATTGCAGATCCACCTTCAAGTATGTAGAGTCCTTCAACTTGTTTAGCACTGTCAATCATCTTCGCCGAGGTTAAATCCTAGAACTCACAATGAGAAAAAAGGAAGTTAACTTGACAATTTTGATCATGAGTTAATTTACTGACAGATAAGAGATTTCAAGACAAATTTGGGACATTGAGAATAAGGTGAGGAGAAATAAAGATGGTTCCTTTCCCGGCTATTGTTGAGAAGGAAGCATCAGCTATTTTGATTTTTTGATTTCCTGCACAAGGTATAAGATGAAAATAATTGTGATAATCTGGTCATGTGATCGGTTGCATCGGAATCGATTATCCAAGAACAATTTGGATTGACACTAATAAGAGCAACTGTGAGGTAATTATCTTTTTGTGCCACATAACAAGAAGGGTTGAAATTTACTGGGGATTGTAAGGGTGGCTGAAACATTTTGTACAGATGGTTAATTTGTTCCTTTGTAAATGGAAGAGTTTCTGAGGAGACTTGTTGCTGCCCTGTTTCATTATTGTTGCTGGCCTGGAATGCCCGAGTGTCACCATTCTGCTTCTTTTTTCAGTTTGCTGGCATGCTGTGAATTTTTCAACAGTTCTCACGGGTGTGCCACGATTTTTTGCAGTGATCACACCATGGTTTCTATCTTCCATTCTTCCTTTCGTTCTTTGGATCATACCCTTTTGTAGCCAGTGCAGAACTTTTAGCATCAAGGCTTGGTCGAGTGTCTCCTGCTGGCTTCATCATGACATGTCTACGAGCTTCTTCTCTGCGGACTATAGAGAAAACCTCTCTGATTGAGGGGAGAGGTGTTTGACTCAAAATTCAACCTCGGAATTCATCTAATTCTTTGTTTAAACCTGCAAGAAATACAAACACGGTTTCTTTCAATTTTTTTCTTGTATCGAACACTATCACTTGGACTCTCCCATTCTTCTTCTTTGAGTAGATCAAGTTCCTGCTATAGTGTCATCATCTCGTTATAATACACAGTCACTTCTCGGTCTCCTCGCTAGGATCTCCACATCTTGTCATTTAATTCAAACATCTGGGAATAATTTTCTAGATCAGAGTATGTATCCCGCACTGCTTCCCAAACATCTCGGGTAGTAGGAAGAAACATGAAGGGTTCCATAGAATTAATCAACCAGGCAATTACCATTGAGCTCTCTGATTTCCATCTCCTATGCTTTGCATCATCAGTAGGCTGTTTTATTTCTCCGATCAGGTAACCAAGCTTTCCTTTACCATCGATCACAAGTTTGACAGATTATGACCATTCTAGATAATTTTTTCCATTCAGTTTATGAATGGTTATTTGAAGGGAATGATTTGGTAAATACATAGGAGACTGATGAACAACCTCATCGGCAACCTTTGAGGAACTCGTGCCTTTGGTGGCACCAACCATGGCTGTTTTTGTCATGGCTCTGATACCATGTAAATTTTCTAGAAAGAAACTCTCTTCTATTATTTTCGGAATAGTAAAAAATAAGAATAAATAGGCTAAGAAATAAACCTTATCTTCTTAAAAGAAACTATCCTAATTAAAGATAAACTCTAAAGATAAAACTCTAACCTAAGAAACCTTATCTCTAATGATAAACCCTTTATCCTCTATTTTATTTAAATTCAAATACAAAGACTTTATCTAACCGACAGATATAATTATGGGCCCACAGTTGTTTAACTTTGAAAGTAAAAAAAGTTTAGAATTATAAAAAAAGTTTATAGCATAGAATTAGTTTATATATACATATCTATATATAGATGTATCTAGATAATATTCTAGTCAGAAGTTTCTTATAATGTATTAGAGCTTTTGTTTTCCTTAACAGTCCTAATATGAACATTGTAAGATCTAATACAGCAGATAAATAGATAATCTAAGGTAAAATGAAGCTAAGCTAAGCTAATATGAACCAAAACAACTAAAAAAAATTAAAAAAATTTACCTTGGCGACATCAAGAAGTTTAACAATAATTGCAGAGAGGAAGGAGGCACCAGAAGCAGAGACTCAGCGATAATTTCCTATCTGAAGCGTTCTTCAAACTTGACAGCTGAACGGCCGATAACCTAGATTAGTTCAATGAAAACTCCATCAAAACCCAAATTATTAACTTAGCTTCAACATTTCATACCTCATTTCATAGGAAACCAATTCAAAAAAAAAAAGTTGTATTTGACCTTCATCCATCCTCAAAGTTATTTATCCCAACTTAAGCACTCCTTGATCTAGCTATAAATCACTTTGTTACATAATTGAAGACCTTAAATATGCATTCATATCATTTCCTTCAATGTGCCTTAGGAAAGCCAAAGCTGATTATAATATTAATACACCAAACAAAAAATCAAGCTCTTTCAATGCAACGATAATGCAAATAGCTTATGCATAAGATCAACACAAATAGAGATATGTAGTCTCCCAAGAGCTTTTACCACTACCAACAATATTATAGCATACCATTACAACGTCGACTTCAACTCTTATACATACTTAAAACATCATTATCGTCCACAATATAATCAAACACGGGGAAATCAATCTTTCAAAACACATAAACTAACAACTAATATTTATCTCAGAAAGTAGTACTCTAACATCAAAACTAACCAAGATAGCTCATTAGATTCAATCCTATTCTTCAAGACTAACCTTCAGAAATCCCTTTTTTGTACTAATTTTGGGAAACAAACTAGAATAGTGTAGCAATTGAATTACACTGTAACTTTTCTTGACTGTCATGGTGAACATAGCAAAGAATTAAATTTTTTCATGCTCTTAATGCAAAGTATTCCATCAAAACATTGAAAAAGGAAAAATAAAAGCAAGAAATAAGGGACTATCTCATAGGGACAAAAATTCATGAGAAAATTAGAATGACATCATCTTAAAACATCATTATCCTCCACAATATAATCAAACACAGGCAAATCAGTCTTTAAAAACACATAAACTAGCAAATAACATTTATCTCATAAAGTAGTAACATTCACCTTGTTTCATTGTTTTAATACCTTCGTCCCATCCCTTAATAATTTACCCTGCAATGCATCATAACATACAAACATTACCATCATTAGCGGCAATCTATCTCAAAAAATTATCTCATCTTAATTAATGACAGGTTCTCAATAAGGATGTAAACTAAACAACCTCATTCTTTCTAATTCTAAAAAACACACGAAATGGCTTAAACTTAAGCAAGAATAAAACATGAAGCAACACGATTTATAACCTCTACTTCCACTTTGTTGCACCACTTGTTTAAAGTAACATGAAGTTCCACATCAACAACTGACTGAAAAACCAACTTATATAATTATCTTGAAGGAGTTAGTTTTTACTTACAGATGGGAAGTTTTCGTTGAAAACTTCTAATCGATCCGTATAACATAAATAAACATAAATAAACTTTCTTGCAGATACATAACACAAAGTATGAAAAGTGTTAAAATACCAACTTGAGAGAAATCAATTCTGCCCTTATCTCTTTTAGGAAATTCCTCAAAATCAGACATACAGGCACTTTCCATACTTTTTATCACACTGCGAAAAAGGTGAACTGTACCAAGCTGCAAGGTAATGGAAGAGTTCTCAATTTTCACAATGTAGCTAATGTTGCAGCATTTCAAGCACTTCAAACATAAATAAGCACTTTGAATCGAGTAAATACTTTTCCTGATTTTTTTCCCTTCTGATATGATAATAAACCATAACAGAAATTGCAAATGAATATCTGCAGAATACATATACATTAAAAAGAATGGATTATATCATCACCTTAAAGTAAATCTTAAAGAGCTGGCAAGTCTGTACAATGCTCCAACGCATTTTGTGCCTTTTCCCTAGAACATAATACCCCATTAACTCATTAACAGTAATAACTCAAGAAACTTAACCATTACACAAATTCAACTTCTTAATGCACAACTCACAATCATTGGCCAGAAAAAAATCATAATTGTCCAAGTCTTCAAAAATTTTATATCCATCTAGGTGCAATAAGCATAAACAAATAGCTTGTTCTTGCTAATTATGGCAAAAAAAAGATCAAATCAGAGATCAGGGTAGAGAAAACTGAAGCATATACAAAGAAACAAAGCACAATGAGATAAACATACAGCAAGAATGCCAAAGACTTTCATGAGGAAAGAACCACCAGCCTTCAATTTCTTAGGAGGTCTTCCATTTGAAGCCAATTCTCTATTAGCCTAACAACTAAAACCAAAACAGCATTTTCTTAATTCCTTTTCCCAATCCTTCAAAATCCTAATTATAAAACCGAAAAAAGGAATTTTGAAGCTCACATTCTCTGCAAGGATCCTAATTTCATAAGCAACGACACACAACACCTCCAATCCGAGATTCTCTACAAAAATGAAGCTTTTCGTGCAAGAAACAGAGGAAATAACAAAAATCTCAGACTCATATTAAAATAAAGAACAATTCTTTCATGCAAAATCATCAAAGACACAAAAAGAAACCTAAATTAAGCCTCATTCATGAATCGTTACAACCGGAATGACAAAAAAATGATAAATTTCCACTCAATTACGACTTACAATTCAAAACCTGAATTAATAGGGAGAGCAAACATTCATCTTGTAGAAAATTTATGGGAAAATTAAATAGTTAAACTGAGAAACTTTTAAATCTTTACCTACGTAGGCGCAAGTTTTCCAAATACTCCTTGGATAGGAACTGGTAGATATCCTGAGTATCGAAAAGAAAACAAATAAACAGATAAATAAGCAGAATACCACCGCGAATGGGGAGGAAATATTTCTCTCTCCAATTTTGCCGGCAAATTATAACCTTAAAAAACCCAAAAAAAAACTAACAAAAAAAGCCCAACAATAACTGCAAAAAATGTACAAAGTTTATGTTCCTTATTATCATGAAAAAACTCCGAAACGTCCAAATTTCAACGGCGGATGCGATTAAAGAACTGAATCTATTTCTCCGGGCTGCTTCTCTTCCCCAGTAATATAGCTGAGTTTTCCTCTGCCATCGAGCACAAGTTTGACGGACTGTGACCACTCAAAGTAGTTTTTTCCATTCAACTTTTGAACAAAAATTTGTAAGGAGGAACCGGTTGTTATATTATCAACACCGGTATAGAGAGAATTGTCTGGTCTATTTTCAGAGGCAGCCTCAGATGAGGTTTGGGCTCTGTTTACACCGGTCATGGCTGTCTTTGCCATTTTTCCCTTTGGATTAAAACCCTAAGGCTCTGATACCATGTAGGTTTTGAGGAAAAAACTTATTTTCTCTCTTATTTCAATCATGGTAGCATACATCTTATTTATAGGATACATTGTATCCTTGACAGCTCACAAACATCTAACAAAACCAAAAACTATCTAAATCCGGAAACTAACTAAAGAGAATCTGGAAACTACCCTATTTCCTAGGAACCTTACCCCAAACTAAGGGATTTGTCCCTTTTATTCAAAAACAGAAAAAGTAAACTAGAAAACAGGAAAGTAAACAATTTTATTCTCTATTAGAAAATAAATCTTCTACTTTCTGACAATTTTCTTTCCTCCTTTTCTGATGGAGCAGTTGATTCAAGAAATTAATTTGTCTAAGCTTTTAATCTTGAAGATTAAATTAATATTTAGCCACCAGAATTCTACTGTAACCTTTGCAATACCACCAAGTAAAATCAAAGACTTTTGCCCCTTGAGACCCATTAGTCCTGTGTATGTCGCATCAACATTAGTTGCCTTGTTGTCGTCCACCCATGTGACCCCATTGCTATCCTTGCATACTGCATAGGCTCCTTCGGTGAAGTTGAATCAAACGAATAGCCTTGAAAGATATTAACTTGAAAACTACATAAATTAATGAATTGGATATAAATACTTACAGGCATAAAACTTGCGACACTTTTCCTTTCCTAGTTTCAGTAACATATATATAGCATGTATAAGGACACGGGCAATAATACAATGGTAATAAAATTTAAGGGAGATTCAAAATTTGTGGAAATATGAAATTAAACATCTCAATTAGCAAAACAGATTGTCAATCAGTTAGCTGATTGTTTGTATTTTCTTATTTGTAAATATTAGTTTATTTTTTGCTGATTTCTAGGCCTAGAAGCAAGGGTGATATCGGATTGTGATTTCCCCTCCTTTTCTATTTAATCTCTGTACATTCACTATGGAAAATTAGGAAATAAGAAAAAAAGAATAATTTTTCTCCCAAATTTTTTCATGGTATCAGAGCGGGAGGTCCTGAGTTCAAACCCCTGTAATTACACTCTTTATCCCCATTTAAAATTGTCATCATATGTTGGGTTTTTAATATATCTCGGGCTTAAATATTCACGTGTTGGGCTTTCCAATTAATTTACCCACACGATTGCCCATTGTCCAACCCACACGTGAGGGGGAGTGTTAAAGTATAAAACTATTGTTAGTCCACCTCCTAACAGCTTAAGCTTTTGGGATGGATGGGTGATCCTTCATTATTTCAATCTTATCATCCTTGTTCTGAGAATTACAAAGTTTGCATTGCAGATGGATCCTTATCCTCTGTGACTGGTATTGGGTCCATAATAATCTCACAAGATCTTATTCTAAAATCTGTCCTTTTAGTACCCAATCTGACATGCAACTTGCTGTCCATCAGTAAACTCACAAAAGATCATAACTGTGTTACTAAATTTTACCCTTATCACTGTCAATTTCAGGATTTGGACTCGGGAAAGACGATTGACAATGCTAAGGAGTGTGCGAGGCTCTACCTCTTCAAAGTTGAAAGTATTCTTGAGAAACATGCTCGATGCGTATCCGTTCCAGCCAAAATGGGTCAATCCATTAGGGATCTTTTTTCCATTGGGGTCCTTCTCGCATCACCAATATCTCAGGAAAAAGGTGGTTTGTCTCCTTTATTGATGATCATACAAGAACAACATGGATATTTCTCATGAAAGAAAAATCAGAGGCAGGTCCTATCTTTAAAAACTTCCATTCCATGATCTAAAACCAATTTCAAGTCAATGTTCAAATCTTTAGAACAGACAATGCAAAAGATTATTTCAATACCATTCTTGGGGAATACTTACTGGAAAAAGGAATAGTGCATCAGAGTTCTTGCATAACTACCCCTTAACAAAATGGCATAGCCGAATGGAAAAACCGACATCTTCTTGAAGTTGCTCGTGCTCTCATGTTTACCTCCAATGTTCCAAAACATTTCTGGGGAGATGCAGTATTTACAGCAGCATATCTCATCAACAGAATGCCATCTCGGGTACTGAAATTCAAAACTCCATGTCAAACTCTCTCTCAAGCCTATCCTTCAACTCGGTTGATCTCTTCTCTTCCTCTCAAAGTGTTCGGATGCTCCGTGTTTGTCCATATTCCCTCCCATCTGAGAAGCAAACTTGATCCCAAAGCTGTTAAATGTTTATTCCTTGGATACTCATCAAATAAAAAAGGATACAAGTGTTACTCTCCAATCACCAAGAGGATCTACAATTCTATGGATGTTTCTTTCATTGAAGACCAACCATTCTACCCCAAAACTCATATTCAGGGGGAGAATTCTGCCACTCAAGAAGAATATAAGTTTTGGTTTGACCTAGATCATCCGACATCCACTGAACCTCCACAAATACAGTCAACCGAAACTCCACAAATAGAGTCAACCGAACCTCCACAAACAGTACAACTCACTCCTCAAACAACTCAACTTGAAAATCCTTCCATCACAGACACTCTTCTGATCCACAAAACTGGTACAGATTGCAGACAAGTGTACTCAAGAAGGTTGAAGACTAAAAAGGGGATAGAGCATCCAATTCTTCCCGAGCAAAGCCAGGAACCCGATCTGAGTCCAAGTTCAGAAATCAATCCTTCAGGTAACACTGATAATCATTCTGATTCATTGTTGAGTAATGATCTTGATGTCCCTATTGCTAATAGGAAAGGTGTGAGAACATGCACACGTCACCCTATTTCCTCTTTTGTATCTTATGATAGATTATCTCCTAGCTACCAAGTCTTCACCACCAATCTATCAAAAGTTGACATTCCAAATAGCATACAAGAAGCAATTACCCAACCAGAATGGAAGAAAGCTATTGATGAAGAAATCTGTGCCCTAGAAAAAAATTGTACTTGGGAGTTGACAAATCTTCCAGAAGGCAAGCATCTAGTAGGGTCCAAATGGATATTTAATGTCAAGTATAAAGCAGATGGAAGCATTGATCGATACAAAGCCCGGTTAGTAGCAAAGGGATTCACTCAGACATATGGAATTGATTATCAAGAGACATTTGCCCCGGTGGCTAAACTGAATACAGTTCGAGTCTAACTGTCTTTGGCAGCAAACTTAGATTGGCCTCTTCATCAGTTAGATGTGAAAAATGCTTGCTTGAATGGTGACTTAGAGGATGAAGTCTACATGGATATTCCACCAGGCTTTGATACAGAGAATAACGTCGACAAAGTGTGCAAGCTGAAGAAGTCCCTATATGGCCTTAAACAATCACCTAGAGCTTGGTTTGATAGATTCACAAGGGCAGTCAAGAAACATGGATTTTCACAAGGACAGTCCGATCACACGCTATTTTTCAAGCACTCACCAAGCAGGAAGATCACTATTTTTATAGTTTATGTGGACGACATCATCCTTACAGGTGATAATGAGGAAGAAATGGTCTGGTTAAAATCAATCCTTGCAAAGGAGTTTGAAATCAAGGATCTTGGAGCTCTAAGGTATTTTCTTGGCATGGAGATAGCCAGATCAAAGAAGGGCATATTAGTTTCCCAACGAAAGTGCACCCTAGACTTACTGAAGGAGACGGGGATGCTTGGGTGCAAACCAGTAGACACTCCTATGGATTCAAACTATAAAATTGGAATGAAAGAGGGAAGTGCTCCGGTTGACAAAGGACGTTATCAACGCCTTGTGGGAAAACTCATCTACTTATCTCACACTAGACCTGACATTAGATTCCCAGTTAGTGTGATTAGCCAATTCATGAATAATCCCACTGAAGAACATCTTGATGCAGTGTACCGGATTCTTAGATATCTCAAAATGACGCGAAGAAAGCGACTATGTTTCAAAAAGGGGCATGATAAGAGCATTGAGATCTTCTCTGATGTAGATTGGGCAGGCTCCGTGACTGATCAAAGATCTACCTCAGGTTATTGTACTTATGTGTGGGGAAACTTGGTTACTTGGAGGAGTAAGAAACAATCAGTGGTAGCTAGAAGCAGTGTTGAAGCTGAATTCAGAGCAATGGCACATGGTATTTGCGAAGGAATGTGGCTAAAAAGACTCCTAGAAGAACTAAAGATTCCCAGTGAAGGCTCCATGAAGATGTTTTGTGATAATCAGGCCGCGATAAACATTGCAAAGAATCATGTTCATCATGACAGGACAAAACACGTGGAAATCGACAGGCACTTCATCAAGGAGAAAATTGAAGGAGTAATCAAGATGATTTATACTCCCACGAATCTGCAAACCGCAGACATTCTCACAAAGGCTCTATCACGAGTCACTTTCGAGAATTGACTTCCAAGCTGGGAATGATCGATATCTACTCACCAACTTGAGGGGCAGTGTGAAAATATGAAATTAAACATCTCAATTAGCAAAACAGATTGTCAATCAGTTAGCTGATTGTTTGTATTTTCTTATTTGTAAATATTAGTTTATTTTTTGCTGATTTCTAGGCCTAGAATCAAGGGTGATATCGGATTGTGATTTCCCCTCCTTTTCTATTTAATCTCTGTACATTCACTATGGAAAATTAAGAAATAAGAAAAAAATAATAATTTTTCTCCCAAATCTTCAAAATTCAAAGAGAAAAAGTTGCGATTGAACCAAAAAAAAACTGCAAAGGTCATAAAACAGCAACTGACATGTTAAGTCAAGACCTAAATTATAGCTGTAATATTTGTAAAGTAAACTCCATTAAAAACCTTTTGATACTGCAAATATTTAAGTAATAACCTCTGTCAAGATTTAACAAACACGTGTTTTCAGCTGTTAACTAGGAGACTAGAAATAGGCATTAATTCAATGAGTAAAAGTTTTCAGTTGTTAGCTCGTTGCATCTTAATAGAGAAGAGCCATACAGTTAACAGAAGTTACACAACCAGAAATCAATGTTAGCTCGTATTACTAAATGGGAACTTGAATATATTGGACATTTTGATATGTTCTTTTACTTGGTAGAAATACTAACTTCTTTCATAGTATAATGTTACAATAAAGGGAAATGAAAACGATCATTCAGAGATGACTCTATCTTTCAGCTTACCAATTTGCATCCGGTGAAGGGGCACCCTTAAGATTCCAATTGTTGAGCCAAGGGATTTGACATCAAATCCAACTCCCAGTCCGGCAATAGATAATGCAGCAACAGCGGCATTATGATAGTTGTGGGTCCCCATCACTTTCATTGCGTCTAACTTTAGTTGAGAAACAATCTCTAATGAAGGTACTTCCAATCTGGCAATTTTTGCCTCCATATCAATCTATTGAACGAATTTGCTGCAGTCAGTGTCATTTGCAGCACTCAAGTCAAGTGAAAGAAACCGAAACAGAAATGGTGCAAGTATTCCCACACATGTTATAGCATAGGAAATTGATTTCTTTGACCAAAATTTCATTACTCATTTTCCTATCTGTAGTTTGACAAGCACTATTGGTCAAAACTGACACTTAAAATGGTCTCAACAGATAAAGGTACAAATTCTATAGAAACAAGCGAGAAGAGAACTATTTCTTACTTCTACACCTGGAAAGGTTCCTATCCAAGCACGATTAACTTCATTCATGTACTGGCAAATTGCTTCATTCAAGTGCTGGTTACCTGTAAAGGAGAACTTAAAAAAATAGTAGTTGAGGATAGAAACACTAAGCCACATATAGAAAATAATCTGTAAGATGCATTAAATATAATGAGAAAATGACTTAACGTGCACGCCTTCTAAAGTTGTTTTATCCTGGGGTACAAGACTTGTTCATATATTTAGTCATAAAGCATGCCGTGTATTAAGGTTTGTGCTTCATACAATGTAGGTACATGTCTTGATACCAGATAGAGCATATCTAGTCTAATTAGCACAGAACTTGAAATAACTGCCAAGACTAGACTGCTAGAAATTAAATCATTCCTTCCTATCATCTCCTCGGCACTTGAAGCAAGTATACATTTTAAACTTCGATTAAAACTCACGCACACCACCTAAGACAAACTAGCTTCTCAATGATTCTTAAAGAATCATTATCATTCTAGGCCTTGAATATGATTTTGAGTTCAAAGTTTTACGTTCATGTCATTTTCACGGGTAGGCAACAAACTGGAAGGAGACAAAAGAAATGTTCATATGGAAAATAGTGCATTTGGGTCAAATGCATACCCAAAGGAAGAATAGCCAACTTTGCATCAGTCATGTGAGAAAATATTCGGCATTTAGTCATTGCATAATTTCTCATTGTGCCATGCCTGTCCAAATGATCAGGTGTAAGGTTTAGCACCACAGCAACCTGAAAAGATGCCCACCGCATTTAGCAAAAAACAAAATATGCACAAATATGGTATTATCCGTCGCAAGAAGTTAAAAAGAAAACTTTCAAGCTGCACTTACTGAAGGGCAGAAGTACTTGTTGGCAATTTCCATCTGGTAACTACTAACTTCGACCACTGCAACCTGGGAGAAGCAAAAGATTATGATTATTAATCTGCTATGTTAATCTTCACACACGTTAAATTTGAAACAAGAAATTCATGCCTCAATACTTTTCAAACTATGTCAATAAAAGTTCCTAGCTTAATGAAAGTTCAGTGAAGATTTAATACCAATCAAACAATCAGGTTTACCTGAAACTTGTTTCCTAAAGAAGTTGATTCCAAACATTGGAAAGCAGCTTCGGACAGTGGATTCCAAAGGTTGCCCCCTACAAACGTCTCAACACCGAGTTGGCAAAGCATCTGGCTTCAGATGATTTACAAAAACACTCTCTTAGTCACGAGAGACTTGTAAACGGATAATGTATCTTAAAGAAACATACGAAGAGGATTCATGCCAATTGAAGCCAGCACGAGGTGAAGAAAACATCTACTCAGCTTTTCTTTGATACGATTAGTTATTCATCCACTTCTGTTAACACTTAGAAATCTAGCGGATTTGACAACTAAAGGCTTCATTCTGAAACTAATATTGGAACTTGCACAACATATTACCCTTTTTTATCTACCACTTTGTTCTAGTTATCATTTAAACTATGACAAAGCAGAGGTTTTTTTTTTCCAAGGAAAAAAAATTACAAATGTGCAGCATACGGGTTTTGGTTACTCCTTTTAGCAGTTACAAAACCTGTCCAGCAAAAGTAACAACAGTAGATTTTCCATTGGTTCCTGTGACCGCCAAAATCTTGTTGCCTTTGGGAAGAATTTCTGCAGCAAAATCCAACTCGGACATTACCTGCTTTCCCTGCTTTTTAACAGCAAAAAAGAACAAATAACTGCTTTTAAAGAATCCTTATATAAATGAAATTGATTTATATGAAATTCAATATTTCTTTGCAAAGCATGACTTCCAAATGAATATCTAATACAGAATCCTGAACTTTGAACCGCGTCCAAAATGATAAAAAGAACATCTTGATATAAAAGATCAAGGAAAACAATAATTTTCTTAAGGGACATGTTTTATATGAACGATATGGTCTTCACTGTCTTGTTATGTTGACTTACAAACTGCCCCAAAGACCTGTCAACACTATGAAGTAGCTCCCCATCAAAATGTCCCAGGATTGTTCTCAAATCACCATTGTGCCTCTCAAAAAGAGGATCTTCCTGCAAACAGATAAGAAGTTTCACAATTTAAATTATAAAGGGTTTCATATATTTTCAATCACATATATGCATCGATACACACACATAAGGATTCATAAAAGAAGTTTTCAACAGAAGGGAAAAAAAAAGATTCATAAAACAACTAAATATGTGTATATACATAAGACTTGCAAATCAACTGGATATATAAGAGCATCTCCAATGCAGTGCCAAATTGATGTGCCAATGCCAAATTTTTTAGCATTTGATTGAACACTCTTTAATACAATGCTTCTTTATGATAAGTTTTACAAATGCTATAAAACATTGTCCTTTTAAAATTTATTTTCATATTAAGAGATTACTTTTATGTATTACAGAGCTCAACAATTATGATGAGAAGTAGTATAGCATTTGAAATAGCATTATGCGTTAGAGCATAAAACAAAATAGCACATCAAATAAGCCATTTTGTCGGTTTTTAGTGGCAAACCAAATAAATGAGCATTAGCATTTGCATTGGACATACTCTAAGTATACCTCTAATAATCCCAAATTCTTAGTCTGGTCAATTGCCACAACAGAAGCTCCTCTGGCCAGGGCAAGCCTCACTGCAGCTCTTCCAGACTTTCCCTAAACCAATAACCTGCAAAAGTTTACCATTGAAAATAAATGAATGAATGAATAGATAAAACACCTTTATTTTTGTTTATTAACTGCTATGTTATTTCAGACCACAAAATTCTTTTTACAAGAGTAGAATTTTTTTGCCGTGTTTGGAATTGTTCTTATTTTTGTTTTTCACGTCTTTTGAGAACGAAAAAATGAAAACAATTTCAAAACAGTATTTAGCACAATTAAAAATAAAAAACGGAAATGAAAATGATTTTTTAGTTTAGTGTAAAATATGAGAGAAATGAAAAACGACTTTTAGTCGTTTTCATTTTTTATTTTCGTTTTCTCCTCTCTCAAGCAGAGGGAGACACTAATGGGTTTTTTATACTGAAAATACTCTCTTAAAAAAACTACCAAACGCATTTTCAAAAATGATTTCTGTATGAGATTAAAAACGTTTTCATTTCCATTTTCATACAAAAAATAAAATTATTTTAGAACGAGTTTCAAACGCACCCTTTATGTTATAACTTGCATTTGGAGTTTTTTTTTTTTTAAACAACCCTATATTTTGGATGTTGTCAAGAGTGTACCCTCGAATTTCAATTTCATATCAATTTTGTACCTTTTATGGGCCAACGGGTAACTTTGACGCTTGAATCGACAAATTAAGCAAATAATCGTAAATTTATCAATTCAGAGGTCAAAACCAGCTATTGGCCTAGAAAAGGTATGAAATCGATATGGATTTGAAATTCAGAAGTGTAGTTTTGAGAACATCTAAAATACAAGGTTACTTTTTTTTTTTTTTGTAAACTCAGAATGCACGGCATAAAATCATAAATATCCCATAAATATTAATTTTTTTCTGCTTATACAGTGCTCAATACTCGTAATAAATTAACAGCTGCAAGTTTAAACCACACCCAAATGGACTGGCCAGAGTTGACCTAACTTCCAGTCCGGGTCAGATAGGGTTGACGTTTCAAGCCCAAACACTTAGTGGACGTTTGGTTCATGGGTTCAGAACTATGATTCAGAATCATTCTCGATTTACGTGTATTTTTTGTGAGAGAAAACATTATAGCGAGTCACGAACCATGGTACGAATCCTTGCTCCAAACGCAGCATTATTCATGCCGAGTCAGCTAGGCCCAAAATGCTTTTTTTTATTTTTTGAAAATACATTATAAATTCCGGACCGTCCCTAGACCTGTTAGGTTTTAAGGCTTGGCTGGACCGACTCTCTCCCTTTTATGGCAAGGCCTGTCCAAAATTTGCATTTGAGCTACCGCACCTAGACCGGGCGGGACTAAACGGTCCAAACTTTCACATGGCAATTTTTAAAATTACTTGAAACATAATCCTTTTATTTCTACCCTTAATATTAGCTTATATATTTCTCATTTTTAAACTAGAACTAGCCCAGAGTTTTTTAAAAAAAAATAGTACTTTTAAGAAGTCACGTACTTAAGTACTCTTAAGAATCTGTTATTTTCTCAAATAAGGAAAATTATAAATAAATAAAAAAGCGCACTCCTTTTTCCTCGCTTTAAACTACTGATTACTACTACCAAGTTTTTCTCGTCTCGTAATACTTTCTACTTTCGATCGATTTAGACAACCTACTACTTAATTCACGTAATTTTATACTCATACATTGCTCGTAAGAAACTAATTGAAACAACAGAAAAGCATAAATCGAAATATCAAAAAGGATGAAGAAGCTCGTACGGCAACGGATTGGCCTCGAAGGTCCTGTGCAGAACCGGAGGCTCGGATGATCGACTTTCTGTTCACTGTCTGATTGGTTTTCAGAATCGGCACTCCGCTTCCATTGCTGAAAAATTGCACCTTCATACCCTTTTTTGTTAAATGAAATTGTTTTACAGCTGAACTTGGTTTTTCTTGCTAAAGCGCAGTGGGTTTGAAAGGTTTCGTATTTTTATGAATTAATTATTAGTTGTATTAATTTATTCCTTATTTTTAAAAATTTGAGGAAAAATGGATACAAAATTAATTTAGAGATAAATAATATTACTGGTTGAATTTCACGTGCCAGGCACATTAGAAGTAATTTTTGTGTTAAATTTTAATTATTGTGTTATAATTAAAAATATATAAAATTTGAATATAAAATCTCAAAAAAGAATCAAAATAAAAAAAAAGTAAAATTTTACGGTAAGAAGCAAAAAAACAGTAAAAATGACTAAAATGAATAAATAAATAAATTTTTAGAAAAAAGAATCAAAATTAGAAAGTAAAGTTTTAAAGAAAAATGACAAATAAAAAAATGGATAAATTTTAGGGCAAATGGACGAAAACCAAAAAATGATTAAGTTTTAAGGTAAAAATAATATTAAAAAAAACAAAATAAAGAAATACATAAGTTTTAGAGGGAAAGAACAATACAAAAAAAAAGGAATAAAATTTTAAGTCTAAAATTAAAATGAATAAATAAATAAATTTTAAAATAAAAGGAATTAAAAAATAAAATTCTTGTGCAAAGTAAAAAAAAAAAGTTAAAAAAGACAAAATAAAGAAATAAATAATTTTGAGAGTAAAAGAAACCAAAACGAAAGATAAACAAAATTTCAAGATAAAATAAAAAAAAAAGTCAAACAGGGTTAAAATAAAAAAATAAATAAATTTTAAAACGCCAAGGAATATCTATTTTAGAAAACATTTGTAAAAAATTTAATTTGGGCAAATAAAAGAAAAAAAATTAACAGAAGGGTAAGAACGAAATAATATAAAATTTTAGAGAAAAAATAGTAGATAAAAAGAAGAAAACTATTAGAAAAAAAATGCACGTTTTAACCAAAACGTGCGTTTTGGTTGAAACATTGTAGGTGAACAGTAGGGGGGCAATTTATATTGACAAGTCGTGTTCGTGTCGTGTCGAACTCTTCAGTTGACACGAATAAGTCTGACACGAACACGATCTGTTTATTAATCGTGTCCAAATACAAAATCCAAACACGACATGTATATTGACGGGTTGACACGACACGGCACGACTAACCCGTTTATTAAACATGTCCTAAACGTGTCGTGTCAACCCGCAACCCGTTGATTACCTGCCAACACGTTTATTAAATAAGTAATTAATAGGTCCGTTTAACCTATTTTTGAACCTATTTCTAAACTCATTTCTAAACATATTTATGAAATGGGAGATAAATGAGTCGTGTCGATCTATTTTTCAACCTATTTTGAACCTGTTTAACATAATGTAGAGACATTACATAATCTAAGTTCAAAATTAAAACAAACACACAAAAATTTCTCACAAATTATAAAATAAACACATAAAAGTCTCACAAATTAGAAAACAAACTTACATGATTAATAATTAAACATTTCAAAATGAATGGTTTTACAATACCACAGAAACAGAATCACTGTCTTCTCTAGGAAGAGTCATCTCCAGGCGCTTGCCTGTGCTGGAACCATCATAGTTCCACTTGGGAAGCTTTGAAGGATCACTAACTGGTCCAAGAAGAGTCTTCAAATGACCAAAAAAAATTACATGATTATTTGAATGATTAAACAACCTAAATAAAACAAATAAATAGATATAAATGGAGAATTTCTTACTCTTGCTTTGCTTCTTACGTCCAAACCAGATCCGCCGATCCTGTTGAAGAATACAAACACAACACAAAGAACTTATACTCCATGGATAGACCCATTAGGAAAATGTAAATAAAATAAAATGAAGTGATGATCCTTAACGCTAAAAGCAAAACAGCAATTCACATATCGGTAATCAAACAACAAGAAAACGGATAACCAATAATCGCTTAGGAATCATAAAAAAGGGAAAAAATCCACTAAAAAATATATGTTTCTTTTGAAAAAATAACGAATATATATGAGTATCATTATTTTTCTTTTCCTCTTAATTTGTTGATGAGGCTAAACAAATATACATATCGATTTGGGGTACTTAAAAAACTAATGATTGATTAAAAATGAACACAAAACGATAAAGCATGACAATGAAAATTTCTGAAAACTTCCCAGATTATTACAATATATATATATATATATATACTCGCGATGATCTTCTCGGTGGTGTCTGAGAGATTGAGGTTCACGAGATCCGAAAGCAGCGACATTTTTTGCACTCGCAGAAAGCTTTAAGAAGAACAAGAAGCATAAAAACACTCACTTTCTCTCTCCTCTGATGGACTGAGAGCTCAGGCGGTGGTCCTCCGATGGACTGAGAGCTCAGGCAATGGTCCTCCGGTGGACTAAGAGGTCAGGCGGTGGAGAGTCACAGAGAAGAGAAAAGGAGAGACGAGAGTCGAGAGAGAAAAAAAATAGAAATGCTGGACTTACATGAGGTGGTGTAAGGCGGCACGAGAATGGAGAGTTAGAGGTAGAAAGAAAGAATAAATAGTGTGAAACATTTTTAACCTAAGTGATAAACGGGTTGTATAATCGTATTATCTAAATATGACACGTTTAATAAACGGATTATGACGGGTTAGTTGTGGATTGGCAGGTCAACTTAAAAATGACACGTTATTTAATCGTGTTTCACGGGTTCGACTTGATTTTAACCCGGACCTATTTATGATAAACCCAAACCCGCTAATTTCGCACAGGTTTCGAGTCGTGTTGTCGTGTCACTTCCCAGATTGCCAACCCTAATGAACAGTAGATTTTGATTCTTACTAATATGTTGGTGAACAGTAGTTTTTAAAATTATTAAAAAAAAATTGTTATATTTCAACTGACCTCCTAGTGTACTTTTTAGGGCATATTTAGTTCGCTGATTTAAGTTTTTAATTCGAGTTAAGATTTGACTTTATGTGATGACTTTTTACTGTAGCAAAAAAGTTAAATATCACTGTTTTTAAAAGTTTTTTACTATATCAAAACTTGAATCAATAAAATGAATGGGCCTTAATTTTTATTATAAAATTTTGACGTCTTTTATGATGATTACAACGTGAAATTAATTTTTATTAACGCGCATTTTTAAGGAAATTACATGGCATATCATTAAAAATTCAAACACTTTAATTTTTTTTTAATGAAAAACTTTATATTTTTATTACTGAACTTCAGATATTTTCAATTATTCTAAAACCTTTTTTTAGGATATTGTAGATAAATCAATCAAGTCGTATTTCTCAATTTCTCCTTTAAATGATAATGTTGTGTATATATATATATATATATATTTTTTTTTTTTTTTTTTTTTTTTGTGTTTACCCATATAGTAAAATTTTAATATTAAAATTTAAATTTAACAAAAATTTTAAAATATTACAAAAATAGTAAAATTTTATATCATTAAAATAATGACTATATCTTTATATAATATAAAATAAGATATCATTTTGATCATTATTATATCATTTTTATTATATTTATAATATTCTAAAAAGTTTGCTAAATTTCAACTCAAATATCAAATTTTGCTTACGTAATTATCACTTTTGGTGTTCGTCTTTGGTTATAAGTTTACCGGGCTATTATAAACAACCCAACATTAAAGTCGGCCCACGAACTAGCCACGCTTAAAGTCGGCCCAGTTCATTCCCAAGGCAGCAGTTCTGAGACAGTATAGGCGTCATCTCGTCACCTTCGTCAGACAAGTTTACATGCTTGCCGGTGATTTGGTTCTGGAGCGCACATAAGTTATTTAATTAATACAAATCGAGAAAATGGGTTGGGATTTGAGCTTTTGGGTTCTCTGCTTCTTCGCTAATTTAGCTCTTCTCTCTTCAAACTTCTATCAGGTAAATTTTTCCCTCAATTCAATACTCTTTTTCATGAAACTTACGTGTCTTTAAAATTAGGTTTTTTCTGTTTGGTTGTCGAGAAAATTCTTAGGAAAATTTGGTGCATACTGTTTGCTCTTTCTCCCTCTCTTCTTTTTTTATTTTTTTATTTTTATTTATTTTTCATGTTATCTTGTTCTTCAATGTGGGAAGAATGAAGTTCAGTCATGTCCGTTTGATTGACGAGAAAATTCTGGAAGATTATGAAAATAGTAGGGCCCGTTTTCAACTCGTTTTAAAATAATTTTATTTTTTTATGAAAATAAAAATAAAAATATTTTTAATTTTAGACAGAAATTATTTTTAAAAATGCATTTTGTAATTTTATCAAGAAATTAGTGTCCGTGTAAAAAAACTCATTAATATCTCTCTTTCTCTCCCTATGTTCAAGAGAGGAGAAAATAAAAACAAAAAATAAAAAATGATTAAAAGTCATTTTTTATTTTTTTTCTCATTTTAAACTAAATCAAAAAATCATTTTCATTTCTGTTTTTTGTCTTTATTGCGTCAAATTTCGTTTTGAAAACGTTTTCATTTTTTTTTTCTCGAAAAATATGAAAAATAAAAATGGGATCAATTTCAAACACGGCTGTAGTTTTCCACATTTTTTGTTTCTTTTATTTGTTAGAAAAATAACCATCACCCAAAATAGAGAACGTTCATGTTGGATCACAAAAAATTAATAGGCCAATAAGTAGAAACGTACCTAAATTCATGACGACCAATTACTTTTTAGAGTCGTGTGGTTTGTCTTTCAGATCAACACGTTTTTTTAGAGAATCCTTTAACTTTATCAATGTTATCTCGCTGATAATGTGATGTCAGAAAGAATAGAATATAGCGTGTGATTTTAGGACCATAACCGCTATATATAAATAATTTTCCTGTTATCTTTTGGTATTTTTGTTTTAGTCCATTATAGAAATATAAATTATTCTTAAGTTTCTATACATTAAAAGTCCACACCCTATTAGATACATTAAAGCTTAAATTATCCAAACCTTAACATATCACTTTTAAACGGGCTTAACATTATATGACAATCCGTAACATGTAATTATTTACATATAAGCTCAATGTTGGATTAAAAATTCAACAATCTCTCACTTGGGCTATATGTGTAACCTTATAATTATGCATTACAAAATAACTACGAACTCAACTTTGTTGTCATTACCGAAATGTATCTATAACCAATTCGGACCATCAATCATGCCAACATAGGATTAAAGCGGCATTCGTTACATCAGTCGTAACTTGCCCCATTAATGGTCATGTATGTTGATACAACTTAATGACATGGATCATGATGTGGATTTATAGTATGAAAATTTCATGTAATGTGATCTTAACATACCTATTTCTAACTGGTTCACCCTTAAACCTTATTGTGATCAAACTATACTAAAATCAGAGTGTAAATGAACCAAAATTTTATTTCTGCAGAAAATAACCTCAAAATATCCATAAACTAAAATAACTGAAAATGTGTATATATCAGAAAAGCATCTAAAATTACAAACACCCACTGAAATTGAATATCCTCAAATGGCATGACACCCATCCGAGCAATGTGCTCATGAAACACTTTGGGTGGCAATCCCTTAGTAAGTGGATTTGCAACCATGGCGTTTGTACAATGTGCTCTATAGACATCTGTCCAATTTGAACTCTTTCTTTAACAACTAGGAACTTGATGTCTATATGCTTCGATTTCGTCGAGCTCATGTTATTGTTGGAATACAGAACTGCCGACTTATTGTCACAAAATAACTTGAGCGCTCTTTCAATACCATCCACTATGTGCAGCCCCGTGACAAAATTCTGCAACCATATTCCGTGATTGGACGCCTCATAACACGCTATAAACTCTGCCGTCATGGTAGAAAAGGCTAGAAGAGACTGTTTAACACTCTTTCAGGAAACAGCACCCCGAGCTAGAAGGTAGATATAGCTCGATGTAAATTTCATACTATCTTGGCATCCAGTAAAATCGGAATCAGTATACCCAACGATCTCAAGCTGATCCGATCTCTGATACATGAGCATGTTGTCTTTTGTTCACTGTAAATACCGCAAGACCCGTTTAGCTGCTTTCCAATGGTCTACTCTTAGATTGCTTAAATATCTGGCCAACATCCGAACAATGTACGCAATATCCGGGCGCGTACAAACTTGAGCATACATTAGACTTCGTACTACTGACGCATAAGGAATCTTATGCATTTCTTTTTCCTCAAAATCATTCTTAGGGCACTGATTGAGACTAAACTTGTCTTCCTTTACCACAGGGGTATCACCTAGTTTGCAATATGCATGACATATCTCTTGAGAACCTTTTTGATATAGCTTTTTTGTGATAATCCAAGAAATCTCTGGTTTGCAATTCGAGAGCGATCTAGGTGTATATGTATGCCTAATACAAAAGAGGCGTCACTAAGATCTTTCATCTCAAAATTCTTAGCTAGAAATCTCTTGATTTCGTACAATAAGCCTATATCGTTGCTAGCAAGCAAAATGTCATCGACAGAACTTATGGTATATGCAAGCATCGACCAAATTCATCTCAAAACCGGACAAGATGATCACTTGATGGAACTTGAAATATCATTGTCGAGATACTTGTTTGAGCTCACGGATGGATTTCTTAAGTTTGCAAACCATATTCTTTGGGTCTCTCGACACAAAGTTTTATGGCTACACCATATAGATCGTCTCATCCATGTTACCATTGAGAAATGATGTCTTTACATCCATCTGATGTAATTCAAGATCGAAATGCGCCACCAATGCCATTATAATCCTGAAAGAGTTATAGTCGATGCATTCTTACTGTGTAAAGCCTTTGGCGACAAAACGAGCTTTGTATCTCTCAACATCGTCTTTCAAATCCCTCTTGGTCTTAAATATCCATTTACAATCAATGGGTTTCGCACCTTCTGGCAATGGGACAAGATCTCACACGTTATTGTCTTTCATGGACTTAATTTCCTCATTCATGGCGTCAATCCATTTCTGAGAGTTAAAACTTTTCATGGCTTAACGGAAGTTGATTGGATCATCTTCCATCACTCCAATATCAACCTCATGTTCTTGGAGAAATACAATGTAGTCATCTGTCACTGCACTTCTCATTTCTCTAGTGGATCTTCTTAATGGCATAGGTTCTTGAACTGGTAGAGTTTGTTCTTCTGGAATAATTTCTTGAATGGAAGGTTCTCCAATATTATCTTGATCTATTGTATTTTGAACAAAGTCATGAATGGGATCATGATCAATGCCAATAGCACCTGTGAGAATATCAACATATTCCTCTTCAAAGACAAAGTCCATAACTGTATCTTCTCCCGCAAACTCGACATCCTCGAAGAATCGGACATTTCTCGACTCGAAATTCCACTTAGTCGTGGGATCATAAAACTTGTACCCCTTAGATCTTTCAGAGTATCCAATAAAATAGCAACTCACAGTTCTTGAGTCCAATTTCTTTTTATTAGGCTTATAAGGCCCTGCCTCAGCTGGACACCCCTAAATGTGCAAATGCTTTAAACTAGGCTTCTTATCCGTCCAAAGTTCATAAGGGGTTTTGGCAGTAGCTTTAATTGGAACCCTGTCACGGATATATGCTGCAGTCTTAACCACTTCTTCCCATAGTGATTCTAGTAAGGTAGAATGACAAATCATACGCATCACCATGTCTTTAAGCGTCCTGTTTCGTATTTCAGCAACACCATTTATAGTGGGGGAAACCGGCATAGTGTACTGTGGGACGATACTGTATTCCTCTAGAAACTTAGCAAACGGTCCTGTATGTTGCTCACCTGAACCGCCATATCTACTATAGTACTCACCACCACTGTCAGATCTGACGCTTTTGATCATTTTGCAGAGTTGGTTCTCAACTTCAGTCTTATAATTTTTGAACACATCCAACGATTGTGACTTTTCATGAATGAGATATATATAGCCATATCTAGAATAATCGTCTATGAACGTTATAAAATATTGTTGACAATTCCAAGCAACCGTAGGGAATGGCCCACAAATATCCGTATGTATAAGTTCTAAGGCATCTAAAGTCCTGTTGGCTTCAAATCTCCTTTTATTGGTTTGTTTTCCCTTTATACATTTAACACAAACATCAAAATCTATGAAATCTAAGGGATTTAAAATTTCATCTTACACAAGTCTCTATTCTCCGTTTTGAGATATGGCATAATCTCTTGTGTCATAACACAACCAAATTCTCTCTGGTTAATTTTCTCTTTATACCTCGTGTACTTAATTGCAAGTATTCATTAAATAAAGCAATTGTATCAATCAAATAAAGATTATCATAACCTGACAAAGAACCGGAACCAACCAATTTTGAATCATGAAACAAACTAAATTTTTCATTCCCAAATCAACATGAGTAACCAGATTTGTCCAAAGTAGAAATAGAAATCAAATTCCGTCTAAAAGACGGTACAATAAATGTCTCATTAAGATCTAAATAAAATTCAGTCTTTAACAATGATCTAAATTTTTCTATTGCCTTAACTTGAACCGTCTTGCCATCACCCACATAGATGTATATTTAACCACCACTTGGCTTTCGACACTCAGGCAATCCTGCATAGACACACTGATGTGAGTTGTTGCACCATAATCTATCCACCACGTGTGTCTAGGTACGAAAGTTAAATTAAGAAGCATAATTTTCTTAGCACGCCATGTGTGGTAGTTGGTGCAATACTTCTTCTTATGCCCTTCAGCTCCATAGAAGAAACAACCAGTACCTTCCGGTTTCTTGTATTGTTTCTTTTGAGGTGTCGTATATGCAGCTTTCCTTTTCTTTCCCTTGTCCTTGTCCTTAGAGGTTGAGGCCAGGTGAGCACTCTCTATCTTATCTTGCTTCAGCCTTTCCTCTTCCTAAACACAGTATGAGATGAGTTTATTTAAAGACCAAGTTTCTTTCTGATAGTTGTAGCTCATCTTAAACTAGCTAAACTGTGTCGGAAGGGATATCAAAACCAGATGTACTAATAAGTCCTCAAAGAGTTCTAGTTTGGGTGCTTTCAACTTGGAAGCAAGATGTGACATCTCCATGATGTACTCTCTGGTATTGCCTTTGCCCTTATACCTCATTGAAATTAGACTTTTCTAGAGATTACCTATTTTAACCTTTTCGTTCTTGACAAATCTTTTTTCAATGTCTGCAAGGAACTCCTTAGCCGTAGTAATCCTTTCAGACATTGTGCATCTGAATACTTTCAGAATGGTCTTCTTCATAATCATCATATACATACGATTTGATTTCTCTCACCTTTCCATATCCCTCTTTTTATCAGAGGTACTATTATCCGTAAGAGGTGCAGGAGAATCAACCCTTAACGTTAGGTTGAGCTCCATGACTCTGAGAACTATCAAGAGGTTCTCTTGCCATGACTTGAAGTTAGTGCCATTTAATATAGGAATAGAATTGATGTTGGCAGTAATATTAGTAGGAGTATATGTAGCTGAGTTTAGAGAACAACAAACAAACAAAACAAGCTCACATAAGTCTCAAAACAAAAATAACAATAAATTCAAATAAACGTAAACCACATCTCAAGATACCGGGCACTCCATTAATATTTTGTCTTTAGACAAAAATATTAACTTGTAAATAATATCTTGGTGTAGTAATTAAACACTGATAATAAGAACATGTCGAACAATAATCTTCCTTTGGATCGATTTATCTTTCACATGTAAAATTGAATAATCATCACACGTTTATTACCACAGTTGCTCATGCAATTCTGTTAAATATCGGCCTTCCTTTGAGCCGCTCAATATTCACATAAGTTACATGCACACAATCGTTTATATTTTAAAACAAATTAATTTCCACAAGAGATGTCACTTTGGCGATATGTTGCTTTAATTAATTCATCTCAAAATATTAAACATACCAATATTCGAATTTAAATTGCATCCAAAAAAATATTTTGGTCAAAGTCAACAGTTTACTAGGTTAGGGCTGGACCAGGTTGGGTCAACCCAACCCGGATCCTCATTCCAACCCGTCTTTATTCCTGAGTCACGGATCCAGTTGGGCTTGTGATAACCTAACGACCTTTGGGCCTCGAATTTTTTTTTTTTTATATATGGACAGGCCTGCAGCTGATTCTCTAGTCACGAGCCCAGTTGGGCCCGTGCAAACAGCATTGTAGCTTTGGGCCGCAGCCCAGAGTCTACTGGAAACCCTAGGGGTCTCTCGACCCCTTGAAGATTCAAGCGGCCAAACGGCCACCACTTCCAAATACCGTAGCCAGACGGCCGCGACTGTTCCTTTCCGGCGCAGCCCAACAACTGCGGCTGGTAATGCCCGACGCCGGCGGTGGCAAGGGCTACCGCTGGCCAAAACCTTTTAGTTTCTAATTTTTTTTTTTTTTTTTTACTTTAGGCTGCCATCTTCTTACGCTGTCACGGCTATCCCTGCCGGCTTGGCCAACGAAGGTTGTCGCTGGCCAATTTACTTATTGGGTTAAAAATTAACCCAAATTACCCAAAAAAATTTGAAACTGAATCACCAATTTTGCATAAATTTTATCCGAAATCATGGAAGACAACCACAAGAACATCCAAAATTGTTCTCAAATCCAACAACACTAAAAAGGAATTGTTAAATTCGAGAGTACCAAAATATAATCATGGATCGCAAATAAATTTGATTCTCAATGATTCAACGTGAAGAGGCTCTGATACCACTTAATAGAAAAATAACCTTTGTGAAAACCATTACCCAAAAAGGGGAACGTTCATGTTGGATCACCAAGAATCAATAGACCAATAAGCAGAAGCGTACCTGAATCCATGATGACCAATTACTCTCTAGAGTCGTGCGGTTTGTCTTTCAAATCAACATGTTTTCTTAGAGAATCATTTAGCTTTCTCATTGTTCTCTATAATGATGGGATGTCAGAAAGAATAAAATGTAACGCGTGATCTAGAAACCACAACCGCTATATATAGTGTTACCGAATATAGAATAATTATGGAGGAGGATTTGTAGCTGTTTAGGAGGATTTGCAGCCAATTCAAAAGGAATATTCCTAGAGACCAGGGATTAGCTGTTTTATGATATTCTCTATGATTTGTCTTTTATTTGTTATGATTGTTTTCCTTATTTATACCAGTCGGTCTCTCCTATATAAAGAGACTAATGTGGAGGTTGAATGTGTGTGAATAAAAAGAAGCAGTGTTTTTTCCTTTTTCCTCTCCCATCTCCTCGAATTCCTGCTATATGGTATCAGAGTCAGGCGAAGTCTAGGAGTTCTGGAATTTCGAGTTGTAGATGGTAGCATATAAAAGGGCGTTGACTGGAGCAAGCGGAGGCGATGTTTCTGAGGAATTGTCCTCTCAAACTACCTCCACAATTGCTCCCACTGCTGCCTCCAAACCTGTTACTTCAGATCTCGAGAGTTCTAATAATCTATCCCTTCAAATCACCACCCATAAGTTAAATGGAAAGAATTTTCTCGAGTGGTCCCAATCAGTACTAATGGTGTTACGAGGAAAAGGAAGACTAGTCTATTTGGATGGCACAATTCCGCAGCCTAAAACAGGAGATCCTTCATATGAGAATTGGGAAGCACAAAACTCTATGGTGATGGCATGGTTGATTCACTCTATGGAAGACAACATCGTGGGCACCTACTTCCTGTTTCCCATGGCCAAGAAGATTTGGGATGCATTCAATTTGGCTTATGCTAATTTGGAGAATACATCACAGATGTTTGAACTCAGGAACAAGGTAAGAAATTTGAAGCAGGGAGAGAGTGGTGTCACACAATACTATCATGAGTTGACAAAACTCTGGCAAGAGTTAGACCTATTTTCATCCCCTTCGTGAAAAGACCCTGATGATGTAGTCATGTATAGAAGAATGGTTGATCAGGATCGAATATATGACTTCCTCACTGGACTTAACAAGGACTTGGATGAAGTCCGAGGTCGACTGCTTGGAATGAGACCTCTTCCGCAAATTGAGGAAATCTTTGCAAAAGTACGTAAAGAGGAATCAAGGAAGAGGGTCATGCTCGAAGGAAATATGCAGATCTTGGAAAATTCTGCATTGGTTGTCCGTGGACCAGAGAAGCAAGGAGAAGAAAAAATTAATAAAAAGTGGTGTGATCATTGTAAAAAACCATATCACACCAAGGAGAACTGTTGGAAACTACGTGGCAAGCCGGCAAATTGGACACCCCGGAACCGTGGATGTGAAGGAAAGGGATTTCAAGCAACCATTGAGAAGACTGAAGAAGAACCAGCCACTGCAGCACCTGTTTTTTCTAAAGAGCAAATGGAACAACTAAGGCAGATGTTAACACAATCATCGTCCCACTCATCCTCTTTGATGGTTTAGAGAGGTAAAGCACTAGCTGTTTTTCGTGGCTTGGTAGAAAAGGAAGAACCATGGATTATTCACTCAGGGGCAACGGACCATATGACTGGGTGTGCAAAGCTGTACACCACATACACTCCTAGCGCTGGAAACCGCAAAATGCAGATTTCTGATGGAACCTCTTCCGTGGTAGCTGGTACAGGGGTAATAAAAATTGGACCCAATGTCACATTAAAAGGGGTCCTTTATGTGCCAAATTTGAGCTTCAATCTCTTGTCCATTAGTAAAATAACCAAAGACTTGGATTGTGAAGTGATATTCTTGCTATCTGTTTGTGTTTTTCAGGACTGATTATTGGGGAAGAGGATTGACAGTGTTGAGGAGCTAGATGGCCTATACTACTTTGAGGAGAAATTCAATGGGAAGGCTCAAATGGTTGCAAGCAATTCTCTTTCCAGAACTCAAAAAATTATGTTATTGCATTATAGATTAGGACATCCTAGTTTTCCTTACTTGCAATTTTTGTTTCCTTGTTCAAGAATAATGAAAAATATGTGAAGTTTGTCAATTAGCAAAACACACTCGTGTCCATTTTTATCCCTTACCATATCATGCATCAAAACCATTTGTTCTTATTCATAGTGACCTGTGGGGACCTTCTTGTGTTTCAAGTCTCACCAATAAAAAATAGTTCATAACCTTTACTGATGATCACACACGGGTTTGCTGGGTTTATCTTCTAAAGGAAAAATCTAAAGCTAGGAATGTTTTCAAAGAATTTCACACCATGATTAAAACACAATTCGATGAGAATATTAAATTCTTAAGAACTGACAACGGCACAGAATTTTTTAATGCCAGTTTAGGGGAATTTGTGAGGGAAAATTGGATTATCTGTCAAAGTTTTTGTGTAGACACACCACAACAAAATGGGGTGGTTGAGAGAAAGAATCATCATCTTCTAGAAGTTGCCCGGTCACTATTATTTACAATGAATCTTCCTAAGCGTTTTTGGGGTGATGCAGTTCTGACTGCAACCTACTTGATAAATAGGGTACCTTCTCGAGTTCTCAAATTTCAAACTCCCATAGAGTCCCTATATAAGTACTACCCAAAGCTTTGGATTCCATCTTCTATCAAGTTAAAAGTATTTGGCTGTGTGGCCTTTGTCCATAATCTAGATCCAAACTGTGAAAAATTAGATCCTAGATCATAAATGTATTTTTCTGGGATACTTTGCGACCAAAAAGGGGTATATATGTTATTCTTTAGAGAAAAGGAAATATTTTGTGACTTGGGATGTCACCTTTTTTGAAAACCGACCTATTTTCACCAAAAATTTCCTTCAGGGGGAGAAAAGATGGGAATATAATTTTTGGGAGAAGCCTAAATATCAGGAGGGTCAGAACCTTAAATGTCCATCTTCGTCTTGGGAGTTTTTTGGGATTTCACCCCACCTCCAGAGATTACAAACCTAGATCCGAAGGATTCTGATCTCCATGAAACATCCCCTGAAATAGAGAATCATGGTAAAAAGGTTGAAAATATTCCTAGCTCAAATCTTACAGATATTCTTGTTTTAGAATCTGAGAACTTCCCAAGCACTACCATAGAAAATCCCACTGAGAATCTGGAAATTACCCTGTCAAGTCCTAAGTCACATGTTCTTCATCAGCCGAACACATCTGCAGAATAATTAGGTGATCCTTTACAATCCATCACAGTCACTCCTAGGAATCCAACATCTAAAATGCAAAAGCAAGGTCTGCAACCATTTGATCTAACCTATTCATGCAGGAAGAACCAAAAAGTTGTAGAAAGCCAGAAGGATCTTCACTACCAAGAATCTAATCCAAAACTTGGTCTTGATGGGGAGCTGAACAACTTAGATGTTCCTATTGCTCTGAGAAAAGGTACTAGGTCCTGCACTAAATATCCTATAGCCAATTATGTACGTTATGATCATCTATCAGGTTCAATGAAGGCCTTGGTGACGAATTTGGCGAGTATAGAGATACCGAGAGACATCCAGGGGGCAATGGGAAAGGACGAATGGAGAAAGGTTGTTTTGGAAGAAATTGAAGCTTTGAAGAAGAATGGTACGTGGGATATTGTAAAAAAACCAAGAGATAAGATTGCAGTTGGGTGCAAGTGGGTATTTACAGTCAAGTATAAAGCAGATGGTTCAATCGAGAGATATAAAGTGCGGTTGGTGGCTAAGGGATACACACAGACTTGCGGGATAGATTATCAGGAGACTTTTGCACCAGTGGCCAAGATCAATACTCTTCGAGTCTTGTTATCCCAGCGGCAAACTTAGACTAGCCATTGCAACAACTTGATGTGAAAAATGCATTCTTAAATGGCGACTTGGAAGAAGAGGTTTATAAGGAGCTTCCACCTGGATTCAATGAAGATGGAAAATGTGAAGAAGTGTGCAGATTAAAGAAATCCCTATACACAGTAGTTGATGCGGATAGGAGGTCTACTTCTGGATACTGTACACTCGTATGGGGAAATCTGGTTACATGGAGAAGCAAGAAGCAAACAGTAGTTGCTAAGCAGTGCTGAAGCAGAATTGAGATCGGTAGCTCACAGAATTTATGAGGTTTTGTGGCTGAAAATGTTGCTAGATGAGCTTAAAGTTGGAGTTATGCTACCACTACGTGTCTATTGTGATAATAAGGCAGCCATAAATATCTCACACAATCCTGTTCATCATGACAAGACCAAACATGTGGAAGTCGATCGGCATTTTATCAAAGAAAAAATAGAAGAAGGAACTATTTGCATGTCCTATGTTCCTACTACTCAACAAGTGGTTGATGTCCTAACCAAGGGATAGCTAAACCCATATTTGAAAAATTAGTAGACAAGTTAGGTATGTACGACATATATTACCCAACTTGAGGGGGAGTGTTACCGAATATAGGATAATTATGGAGGAGGATTTGTAGCTGTTTAGGAGGATTTGCAGCTGATTCAAAAGGAATATTTCTAGAGACTAGGGATTAGCTGTTTTATGATATTCTCTGTGATTTGTCTTTTATTTGTTATGATTGTTTTCCCTATTTAAACCAGCCGGTCTCTCCTATATAAAGAGACTAATGTAGAGGTTGAACGATCTAATAGATCGTTGTATTGAGTGGTTGGATCATAGTCTCTTACCATAAAAATGGCTGCATGCGCAGCAGCACCAATTATGAGAAATCCACCAATCCACATGTGATGTGTGAACAATGAAAGTTGTGTACCATAGTCGGTAGCTAGATATGGATAAGGGGGCATGGAATACATATGATGGGCTACAACAATGGTTAAAGAGCCTGTGTGAATAAAAAGAAGCAGTCCGTGACACATAATTATTCACATATGAGCCCAATGTTAGATTAAGGATCCAATATTTATTATGTGTCGTGATGTTCCTCAATGTGGGAGTGAAGAGCTTCACTGAGAAAGTCAGTAATGAATTCTGAAGCATTTAACCTTGAATTTTTTGTCCCAAAGAGAGGATTATAATTTCCAATTTCTGGAATTTTTGGAGTCGAAAAAATAAAAACAAGGAAGAGAATTCGTGATATATAAAGGAAATCAGTGAAGTTTTATGGAAGTAAATTCTTTGTTTTGTTTTTGTTTCTTTTGAAATTTGGCATGTTGTGGAATGTGGAAGTAAATAATTTTATTCTATAATTGGGTGTATTATTGCCTAGTTGCTAGTACTTATGATTCTAAAGTGATGAAATTTATGACTTTTTATTTTTATTTTTAAATGTAGCTGGTGATCTTATCAGACTTGGAAGCTGACTATTTGAATCCTTATGAATCGTCATCTCGTATTAATTTCTTGATCGTCCCTGAGTTCGTTGTACATGGAGTACTCTGTGCTCTTTTTCTGTTGACGTGGCATTGGTTGTTGTTTCTCATTACCCTTCCCCTTATGTGCTATGCCGCAATGTTGTAAGTGTTACTTCTCCCTAGTATTCACGGCTTAATTAAGAATGATTTGCCGCTCGATTTGAATCGAATCGTAGGCCTTTTAGATTTAGCCAATTGCCTTACTGGTCTTGGTCTAACTCTCAGATTTAAAGTTTCATTGTATCTTCTGTAAACATAATAAATGTAGTTTTTGAATTCTCCGTGTCGCCCGAGAAGCGGTATCCCTTTTAGGGGATTTGCTTGAGATAAAAATATGTCATGAAAAGCTTTACAAATATTACTAAACATTAATTATGGACATGTTGAGCTCATGTTTTCAAGTTGTCTCATTGTCATACAATAACTTATGCGTTTCTGTTATTCAGGTTTATGAAACGAAAGCATCTTATTGATGTTACTGAAGTGTTCAGGGATTTAAGTTTCGAGAAGAAATATAGGCTTGTCAAGCTTGGGTTTTATTTCGTTCTTCTATTCATAATCATCTTCAGGTTTGTTCCTTTCCGTGCCTGAAAGATATTATCTTCTGATCATTTGTTCTTGGGTGTGTTTTATCTTCATTCTTCTTTTTTTGTTGCGTAATTCATTCTTCTATTTACATGTTTCTTTGTTGTTTGGCTGTAGAATTTTCACTGCTGCAAAAGTGTCGTTCTATAGATCTGAGTCCAAAGAATTAGATTTTCGTTCTTTTTTGGAATTCTACATCTTAATTCTAAGTCCGTCTTGCGCCTGTCTGCTTGAGTAGTTTGAAATAGGCTAGCGACTTATTAGTTATTACTTGAGAGGACTAATGGGTTCTCGATTTGTATTTCTAAATACAAACAATTTTCTGAGAGATGAATTTCTCTATAATTCGAGAAAAGCATTTTAAGAGAGACTTTAAAGTTGGTCAATTTCTTTTCTTTATTGAATGACTGCTCGTTAATTTTATTCTCCTGAAAAGAACAACCAGGTGATGTTTGTGATTTGTCACGTTGAAATCTAACAACCCCTTTACCTGCCCTATGAAAAGAATAGAAAAGGTTATACCAAAAAAGTTAAAGAAAAAGGAGAAATTTCTCTCCATATGAAACGTTGTTAATTATTCTGCATTCCAAAAGGCAAACATCATTATCAAGATAAGGGACTAGCTGTTATTAGAACATGCAGATTGCCTGGTTATCCAACAATTAAAAGTAGTGCAACTTCTGTGTGAGATCAGTTTCTGTCTCTTAGAGTTTGAGCCAGATATTCTTGAATGGATGACATGAAAGAAAGGAAATATTTCATAGAAAAACAAAAATAAAAAATAAAAAAAGAAGTTGAGCAGTTAACTTTTAACTTCTATGATGAGTATTCTTTATGTTCATCTGCTTGTTATGTCCTTTTTTTCCCGCCTTAAAAACTGCTTCATGTGTTGAAAATCTCTTGCATCATTATCTAGCTGTCTTCTGGAGAGGAACTCGAAAGAGAACTGTATTTGTTCATGAATCTGTCATAGCGCACACTGGCACAAGACTAGATCAATGTTATTATTCACTTTATGTACTTGGAAATTATAAGTCTCAATTGATCTCACGTCTTAGAACTTTAGCCAGTTTAAAAGAGAGGCCCTGGTGTGCTGAAACAAAGTGGTGTCCTTTCATCTTGCGGAGATGTTAATAAACGTGTACCAGCTAAACAATATTGAGGTTGAAGTTGAACAGTACTTCCTTGAAATGGAAAAAAAAAAAAAAAAAGGGAAGAAATTAATTACTTTCTGTAGGTCGCTTGAAATGTACCTCAACTTGACAAATGATAAAACGATTAAGATCAGCAATGGAAAAGCCTAGGATATGACAGAAAACTGTAGTTCTTTTATGGAGACTAATATAGTCGAATGCAAACGTAAATATTAGACAACCCTAGGTTGAGTTTAATGGTGTTGCTACAAAGTTGTTATATCTACAATTCGGCATGTGTTTAGGAAATTAGGGTGCAAGATGTTTTGGAATACAAACCAAAAACGAAGACTATAGGCCTTAGAGGCATCAAGGCAACCAGGGCTGAAGTAGGAAGTGTAACATTAAATTGATAGTCACGGATTTTGCACAAGGAATTCTCTCTCTCTCTCTCTCTCTTTCTCTCTCTCTCTCTCTCTCTCTCTCTCTCCCTCTCTCTTTATTTTTTTTTCTCTCTTTTTCTTCTCTCTCTCTCTCTCTCTCTCTCTCTTCCTTGCTAATTCCAATGATTCTTTTTTCTCTGTTGTTCTTTCCCAAAAAATCAAAGCGATACAGTGTAAATTCATTTTTTGTTTTGAAATTTCTCCTCTTTTCTTTTTCATTAAAAGAACATTAATCCTTTCAATTGCATTTTCCTCTTCTTCAAGTTTTCTTATTCAGAATTTACTTCCATATTACAAGCCATTTGAGGGGTGCTATATTTTTTCTCTCTCTCTCTCTTCATTTTTTTTTTTTGGCTGAATAAATATGCCTTATTTTAAAAGCCATTTTGAGGGTTGATATAGTTTTGCCTCTCTCTCTCTCTCAAATGCTAATGATTACAAATCTTGATTTGCAGGCTTATCTTATCAGCTTTCAACTTCTTAACTAGTGAGGAACATACTGTGGATTTATTTTGATTCACCAACTGCTTGAACTGTATGATAACAACTTATCGTAAGTTATGAAGTTCAATTTTTTGATCCTTAAATGTGATCTCTAGCTCAGGAGAATTATTTATTACGGCTCGAAGTTGGAACAAATTTCAGAAACATTCTCTTAAACTCGGTAGCTTGAACTGACCCTTTTGTTCAATACCAAAACTCTTCCCATTCACACGCAGATACTGATGAATGATACTTGAAAAATTGATCGACTCTTTTATCTTCTTTCCGGATTGTAGTATATTTATGCACTGTGTATATAGTGCGGTTGACACATTGATAATGTGCCCATGGAACCTTTAATAGTAGATCATTCAATTGTGCAATTACCTTATTTGAAAGGATTTAAACCAAAAGAAAAAAAAAAAAAAGTTTTCTTCTTGGCAATCATCCATTATTATTAGCAATTTAACCCCTTTAGCAAACAACTGAATTCTGCCCACATTTCTCTTTCTCAAGAACTCCTTTGTCTGGTATCAACAGCTTTTCACCCTGGGAACTAACTGTCAAAATGAACTAGAAAATAATTGTCACGTTTTACACAGTAAAGAGTAGATAGTTGCTGATGTTATGGTATTGTTGTATCTTTGTGGTCAGGTGATGAAACATCACAACTACGTACGCATATCGGTATATAACTATATATTGAATTTATAATTGGGAAAGGAGAAAAGTAACACTTACATTGTTACATTGTGAGTCTGAATTTTTATTCTTTATTTTTATTTAATAATTTTTTTAATTAAATAATTATATTAATTAAAAAAGTATTAATCAAGTGAAAATTGTGCCTCATGCACTATCAACACTTTTCTCTTTTATATAATATAAATGCAATTTTCATCTGATTAATGCCTGATGGGCTTATTTATCAACAATTGGATTAACTTCCGGCCCAAATTGCAAGCTACTTTCAAATGCAGTTTTCGTACCTGAGGCCCGTAAATGTGGTAAGTGCCCGTTAATTTGGGCACACATTAATTAATTAATCTCGTTAATTTTATGGATTTAAGTTTTTAATTTTAAGTTTTTATAATTAAAAATTTTAAAAAAAATCACATTTAATTTTTTTAATATAATTAAAATTTTTTTAAAAATATTATATCTCAACTCAAATTAAAAATTTAAATATGCGAAATGGACAGATTATTATCTGTACAGAGAGTCGTCTTCAACCCGACAGCTTTGCAGACCCGACATGCTCTAGGCAGGTTGACAACAGCGTGCCTTTTCTTTGTACATCCAAAAGATACTAATTATTGCCTGAATGGGCCCACATGAGAACATCATCAAAAGGTCCACCTAGTGGCCCTGTCTGTTTCTCTCTCCAACAGTGCTCACTGGGACCTACTCTAATGGTAAGTTTTTAACCACTTGATAGTTTAGTCACTTCGCTGTTGGGCCCATTACTCTTAGCGACGTCGAGTCGTTTTCGGGCCGTAAACATGGTTGGAGTTGTCTTTCACAAATATCTCTTAAAACTTTACTACTCTTTATTTATAATCTTTTTAATTAAATAATTATATTAATAAAATAATATTTATCAAAACTAAAAGATAAAAGTACAGATCCTCATGGTAAATTCTCCTATTTTTTCTCTCGTGTTTTTGTTTTTTCCCTCCTTCCCACGTCTGGGCCCATCGTCATTAAGGCCTATTTTTGCGGTAAAGCAGAAGTGGGTCTTATTTCGGAAAGGTCAGTGGTCATCATCAAGTAGGGGCCCATTAGATGGACGATATATGACCGTCGGATCAAACACATTTTTGCCTTACGGCTGAAGATGAATTGTGGAAGAGGACTCAAATCATTTGTCCACTTTCCATGTTTAATCAATTATATTATACTATAATTTAAAATTTTAAAATGTGTTTTAATTGATTTGTCCATGTTTTTATATTTGACTTCGTTTGGTAACGTGTCATAATATAATTAGTTAAATATCAATTAAAATATTAAAAATTAGATAAATAATGTGAATCTCATTAAAAGATCCTAAAAAAAAAAATATAAGAACTCCACACGAAACTATTGTACGTTGTTGTTTGAGGAGAGAGAGGGGTTTTGCATATTGGGAGATGTCTCTTATTAGACTTTTGATCCTTTTAGTTCATAAGTTCGAAGATAAATTTAATTTTTCATGAAAGATATTATTGTAACAAAAAAAATTTAAAATGTGGTCTAAATCTATGAACTGAATGATATATATTTAGTCCTTTTATATGTGTGCACCATTCAATCGTATTTGTAAGTGCACGAAAAGAATGTTTATATAAATTCGAACGTTTATTTCATAAGCTTATGCTTACCAAACTAGAATAAACTTAAATTAGAGTGAGTGGCAATGGAAATTATTGAACAACAGAAAATTTTCAATTTCCTTTGAACTAATAAAGAATTTTTGGAGTTCTTTATATTAAATAAATATTTAAAAATGTAATAGTTTTAGTAACATATAAATATTTTCACAGTAAAAGACCTGTCAAGTAGAGAAAACGATATTTTGAGATAACTATTGAAGTTTATGAATGACCAACTAATTTAAAGCACATTACAAAGAGAGAAATTGATGCATTTTAAATAAGCAGTGCAATCCTTTTTCAAAACCTAAGTTCTGTAGCATCATCTTCCATCACAGCCCCTTGGAAACCCTAGTCATCAGTCCCGTTTAACATCTTCTCTCCCTCTCTCTTGCATGCCCTCCTCGACATCGTGTCATCAACCCATTGGCTGCAAATCAATCGGACCCAAGAAGTATCAACTGGTGATAGTTCAATGCCACATTGCTAGTCTTTTAGTGACGGTTTTCATTTTGAGCAATGCTATTTGACACGGACGGTATTAAACACTACTCACTAATAAAAGGATGAGTCTCACAGGACGAGATAAGATTCACATTCTATCAGTAATAGTGTTTAACAATAGTGGTGTTTCTAAGCATTTTTCTTCTATTTTAAGAAAGCAACGGGGTGGGACCAAAAAAAATGTCCAACCCAAACCCAAAACAGCGATACTAGGTTGTGAAAGCGAGGCAAAGACAGCCATTTCTTTGTAGTGCGTTTTCTTCACAAGAGCAAAATACTAAAATCTAATTAATGTAGAAGGGGTGCATGATGGTCCAGTGGCAGTTTAGTCAAAAATGAAAATTAGCTGGGATTTGACAAATACAATAATATTCCCTTTCATCAATGATCATTGATCTTCCATGCAATATGTAAGATAAGATTCATCAAGTCATCCCAAAATAAACAAAACAAATAATAATAATAATAATAATAATAATAATCATCATGATGATGATAATAATGATGATAATGATAATGATGTAATAGATGCCGTATTGTGGTTGTTGCCATCGCCGTCAATAGAGGCCTTAAAGATTGTTATGATTTTGCTAGGCCATTTCAGATTAAATGTTGTTTATGACATATTGTTCATTCCAATTGCATGAATCATCCTACCAAATTAAAATGATAATTAAATCTTACAAAAAAAAAAAAATCACTGACCATTAGTAGTAGTGATAAATATCCATCTCTGAGCCTCGCGCCATTGAAATATTATGTTAACAATTCATAAGTTAAGTATTAAATTTTAATGTTCGAAATAGTGTCTAACCAATTACACTAAGACACTTATTCAATGAATTAAAAAGTATTTTAAATTTTTTAAATGACATGACACAATATAATTGATTAGGTATCATTTTAAATAGTAAAATTAGATAAGTGATTTGAGTTCATTTTTAACTGTCTAAATATGATCTACTTTTTAGTCTAAATTGTGAAATGTCAACCTCAATTGGAGTTCCTACCATGTCTTATTTCGTTAGTTGATTATTTTTCGAAATCAAATTGATTCCTGGATGACTTGGGATCAAATCCAACTTACCATTGCATCCAATTTGTGCCTTTTAAGAGGGAGGAAAATAAAGTCAAAAGTAACCTTATTTAGGTTAGTATTGTTTAGGCTTCTAAACAAAAAACCCTTTCAGTTTTGTTTCTGCTAAAAGCTATAATTGTTAACTTCTCAAACCTGTTATAGAAAGTGATTGGCTTCATTAACAATCGCTTTTAGAATATCTTATCAAACAAACTGTTTTTGAAAGTTTCCTTTTCATACAAGGTAGAATCAAACCACGCCCTCTAAAATCTAAGCTGTATTCGGCTCCATACCATTTGACCCGACGATCATTGGACAAGCAACTTTCTAATGCAGATTATGAAATAATCCAAACCTAAACGTCAATTATAACTGAAGGCAGCAAAAAGCAATCCTATACTGGCCTTTACTACTACTTTCCTTGATGATATGACTTTGCACAAGATTGGTGGCTGCCAATCTATACATGCCTTTTTCTTTTTGGAATGAGTTTGGGGGGGGGGGGGGGGGGGGGGTGACCTTTTAGTAGTGGGCCCCACAATTCCCCAAATTGTGGGCCCTCACTTAAATTTTGGATATTATTATACCTTTGCATTATATGGTGGTGGGCTGTGGGAAGGATGATTGGAGCCTTACATTTTTATGTAGCTAAAAGCCACGGTGGTTTTGGTTTGGCTAATGGGGAATGTTTGGCTTGCCAAAAGAACTAAAAAGAATAATATGAAATGAAGAAGACAAATGTTTCTCTCTAAAACTCAGAATCATTGAAGAACCATAAAAGCCACCATGCAAATCTTCTATGAAACTGAAAGGAAGCAAGAATCTTCTCCAACACAAGCTCAGAATCACAGAAAGAAAAAAGAAAGAAATAAAGCCATTTCCTATTTGGTTGTCCCTAGCTTAGGAGGAGTGTTGTGAAGTATATATAGGCCCCGTTCATTTCGCCGATTCGAGTTTAGAATTCGAGTTTTGCTACAGTAAAAAGTTCTCAGAAATAATCACATCTAACTTTTTTACTACAGTAAAAAGCTCTCACACAAAATAACATCTCAACTCGAATTACAAACTCGAATCAGCGAAGTGAATGAGCCATATCTTTCTTTGAAGAAAATGACATACTGTACTCAACTTTAAGATAATCCAAATGGGCTTATGGGCCATCTTCACGTGGCCTGCACGCTGCTGAGGTTGATGTGTTTTAATGTATTTGATTCTTAGAAAATCTTCTGCTTCTTTTTTCCCCTTTGTGGTCCAAAAATTCCAAATGGAAACCTTTTTCTTTTGCAAATTGGTCAACTTTGTGACCACGCCATGAAGAAGCTCAGGTTTGCTTATCTAACCAACTCCATCTCATCCTAACTCTATAAGACCCCTTAATTTTTACTGATTAAGTTAACGATTGAGATAATCATTCATTAGTGTGAATGAAAAGGAAATCGAGTCGTAGTATCTAAGATTAAGAGAGACTAGCTATGTTCCCAAAGTAGAGTTTCTGACGCATTAAGAGAATGAGTATCCAAAGATACCACTAACGTGAAAAACTTAAACACAAGTTACTAGATTTCAAAAGTAACAACCGACCTAATTGACATTCTTTCTGTTTAATACGTTGCAATTACTTTCTTTTTTTTTCTTGGTGATTCCGAGGGCCAAGAAATTCCAAGTCTACATAAATCATAGTACAAACCACTTCCTATATCTTTATCCTGCCTCTAATGTCTTCACAACTTTTGGCACAAAATTACCCTCATGAACCATGCTTGCATTGCATGGTTGTGAACTTGTGGAACAAGTCTTGAACTTTCTCAAGTATACTCATTTATACAAAAAGTGATTTGCCAACTTTTAATAGTAGTACCAAAATTCTTCAAAAAAATAATTAAGTATATTGTTGTTTTCATGCTATTCAATGCTTTTAGCTTTTCATTCACATTTCAACCAATTATTTAGCTTCAGTCTTTCATAATATTCGACTTATATTTGTTTGTCAAAATACATGAAGAGAAAGAGATCGATGGTCTCATTCGAGCAAATTAATTATTTAGGCCTTGTTTTTTTTTTACCGTGCTCAAATCACTAACTCAAACTTTTTTATTATAATGTTTTCTCTTATAAAAATTTAAATTCAATTTTTTTGTTACAACAAAAATTCTCTCTAATAAAAATTCAAATTCAATTTTTTGTTATAATATTTTCTCTCACATAAAAAAATATGAGCTGTAATTTGAGTTGTGAATAGAACATGCCAATAATAACTTGAAAGTTTTTATGCACCGATTCTTATCAGAATAGGTAGTGGGGCTGGCCTTGAAACATTGTAAGTGTTTGGAACCGTTTTTGAAAACGGTTTTCATGTATTTCGAGAAGCAAAAAATGAAAATGAAAACGAAACGACGTTTGTTTAGCAAATGTTTTGAAAACGAAAATAGTGAGAATGGTTTTTGTGAAGGAATTAGAAAACAGTTGAAAGTTGTTTTCACTATTCTATTTTTATTTTTTAGTACTTATCAACAATATTATAATATAAAAATTAATAAACATGATTTCACATTTTTATTATACTCAAAACAATCTCTTAAAAACTAACCAAACGCAATTTCAGAATCAATCCTATAATGATTCTTAAACAATCTCATTTTTACTTTTTATTGAAAATAAAATCATTTTAAAATAAATTCTAAACGCACCCGTTGTCTCTGCTAATCTTAATCTGAAAGAATTACTTCTTAAAGGATTACTAGTGCACACCAAAAAAGGCATAGATTATTTACAAAAAACTTTTTCTTTGTTTTCCTTGAAAGAAATTGATTTAAATATGGGGTAATTTTTTACCATACTTTATTTCAAGAAAAGCATTAGTATGATTATTTTCAAAGATAATACTGTTTTGTTTACTCTCATTTGTGGCAGTGTCACATTAGGTTCTTCTATAGTAACCAACAATCATGCTAATTCATTTTATGTTAATTACTAGTGGTAATTACAATACTAACTTGTAGTATTTAGTTTTGCGACGATAATATAAAATAAAATAATAAAAAGTCGATATTATTTACAAAAATATTTTTTATCACTAGTATTTAATAACCATAGCGAAATAAAAGGAGATAAATAAAGCCAATACTATTTTTAAAATACTTGTTTATTAGTATTGCTTATTTTATTATTCCATTTTTATAGTTTTAATTAAATTTTAATTTCTTATAATTAGTGCCACGTCAACTAATTCAGTTAATATTATAAACGGATCTAGAAGGAATGGGATTTTTTTAATGCTTTGACATAAATGAGTAATGAGTTCATTAATCCTTTTTTTTTTTTTTTTTTTATCCTTGACTTTGCTTCCATTCATGCTTTCGACATGTAAGTTGCAAGGCTTACAATTGGCATCCACATTCTTTTATTTGGACTTTTTTAATTTTTTTATTGCATTTATATTGTCTGTCATCCACAATTTCCAAACATAGAAAGACGTCATATTTATGAATCTCATTTGTAACATAGTAGAAGAGCTGTAGCTGTTTACTAAGGACTGAGCAAAATGTTAGATGTGACAATAATGTGTTAGATATGACAATCTCTGCAAAATGTTGCGTAAATATATTGGACATATGTTGGCTATGCTCAATTTTCCACTTCCAAGTCCTTTCGTTATAATTTTATTATTGTTCACTTGTTTTCCTAAATTCATGCCAGCTAATACCCCAATGTTTCAATAATGATGACGACGACGTACTACTTTATCTCGATTTTTTTGTTTCACATCTTTTTACGGTGGGGTATCTTATCAATAACATACGTACAAACAGTTTTTTTTATATAATTTAGATAATTGAAAAATAAAAATCTACCGACAATTTTTTTTTAATTTCTATTATAAAAATCTCATTTTTTTTCTTACCGTTACTTCAAATTTTCAGTTATATTAATAATTTTTCAGTAAATTAAAGTGTGAATAGAGATGATCATCCATAATTATTCTTTGGCGTTAACAAAGGAACCTTACATTTAAAAATTATGACATCGTTCAGTTTTTAATTTGAGTTAAAATGTGATTTTATATAATAATTTTTTATTCTACCAAAAAAGTTAGATGCGACTTTTTATGAGAGCTTTTAATTGTAACAAAACTAGAATTAAAAATTTGAATTAGTGAAATGAACGAGACATAAAACTACTTATATCAAAAGACAAATGTCACTTGAAACCTAATGAATTTTTAACCGATAATATGAAAATAGTCTTAAGGGTAGTCATGAAACAATTTTCAACATTTTGAGAAAATCTCAACGAGCAGTAAAGGCCTTTCAATCTATATTTTGACAAGAGTACAAGACCATTTATTATCATTTGTTAAGGGTGACAATTCGTATTAGTGAGTTGTGTTCGTATCAATCTATTTATTAATCATGTCAGAAAATATCAATCCAAACACGACATATTTATTAAACGTGTCAAAAATATCAATCTAAACACGACTCATTTATTAATCGTGTTAATCGTATCAACACGTATAATCCGTTTAAATTAATATATTGAATAAATAACTAATATAATAATGACTTATTTAACATGGTCAAGCTAGGTTTAACATGTTTATTGGTCAATTTATCTTTTTATTTAAAAAATGAATTTTTCTTACAAATATTAAAATTCACATTATTTGTACTTAATATGTCATATAAACTTTCATGTTATATCACATATCATTAGATTACAGATGACACATATAGTTAATCGTGTCAATTCGTGTTAAAAGGTTAACTCTAACTCAATTCATTTATTAATCATATTAATCGTGTCAACCTGATTATGACTAAATCCATTAGTAAACCTAAACCCGATAACTTCGTGCGGGTTTTGAGTCGTATCGTCGTATCGCTATCCAGATTATTAGTCCTAATATTTTTGATTATCACTTGTTGATGAACAAGCTTTTTTTTTTCTTTTTACTAATTATTGATGCTACTAAATACTAATCTCTTGACGTCACAGCAATGACGTTATTTTATTGGACCAAAAAGAACAAAGTTCTTCCAAGTTTTGCTAAAATGGTGGCAATAATAATATAACTTCGAGTCCTTACCTTTTGTTCATATCTTTAAACCGTTGTTATTGTGGATCTAGGATCAATGTTATTTTAACTGCCTCAAAAGGTGCTTCTGAGCTTTGTCAACATAATTTACAAGTTGATTGCAAAACTTTTACTAGGGTCCTATGTAAGTACGGCGCTTGTGGGGTTTGGGCACGACATTTCCGTGGTTTAATGACGACAAGCTCGCGATGATCGCGGGCTCATGATTGGGGGTGCGCAACAAAGAAGTTGCTTGGGCTAGTTTTGGGAGACGCTTCAAGGGTTTGGCCGGGCGTGGGCGATGTGAGGGGCAGTGGTGAAGATGATTTTCACAGGAAAAATGTTGAAAAAGAGATAAAAGTGCCAATCCCATTTCCTTATTTAAGGATGCATGTACAAATATATATCAATTTATGCTAATTTTTTTTTTAAGTGGACACATTGGCAATGAACAAGAAGTTCGGGGTCTAATATTGGGCTCAAATAGAGACTCTCTCTTTTCATCTCACATATCTCTTATCTTATCCCTCTAAATAAATAATGTATTGGTTTTTAAGTAATGATATAACATTAGGAAGGATTCAACAAATCTATTAAATTTAAGCTAAAAAGACTATTTTGAATTTATCAACATAAAATAGACAGTATAATAATTAGATAATTGACTATTATTTATTCTTTTAACTATTTTCCCCTTATCAAATAAGATAAATAAATATTTTAATCCTCTTGATCTCTACATTTTTCAAACAGAGCCTTAAAGTATGCTAAACAAAAGTCCCGTCCATTTCGCTGATTTGAGTTTAGAATTCGAGTTTTGCTACAGTAAAAAGCTCTCACAAACAATCACTTTTAACTTTTTTGCTACAGTAAAAAGCTCTCACATAAAATCACATCTCAACTCGAATTAAAAACTCGAATCAGCGAACTAAACGGACCCGTTTTGTTATGCACCCCCTATCATCATGTAGCCCGACATGCAATGAACTTTGTACTTGCTTCAATCATCATCATGCATAAAAATTGAAGCCAAATTCCATTGTTGCCATTACCACGTTTCTGGTTCGTTTTGAGAAGAAATTTGTGAGACAACACAGGCTTGTTTTTGTTTTGTTTTTTTGTTTTTGTTTTTGTATTGATTTATTGATTTATTTATTTTACCTTTCTATATACAAATAAGACCATATCGAAGGTAAATATTAATATTAATTGTTATTTGACATTAAAAATGTGATAATAATATATTTGACATATCAATCAGTAGCACTCAAATGTTAAATTTACTGTCAGGAATAACATATGATTAATTTGGCACAATAAATTGCAATGCATTGAATTTTTTTTTTATTCAAATGTTTAATTTATTTTTAATACAATAATTATAATATTGCATTGGAGATGCTCTAAGGTATATTTTTGAAAGATAAAATATGAGTAAAGCTACATTGAAAAATGTACACAAATAGCATAATATAGTAAAAAACCACGATTCAAAACAATAAACTATCAAAAAAAATATTCTTTCATACTCTATCAAACAACTCTCTTATTTTTCAGATTAAAAAAACAACAACAACAACAACTCTCTTACTTTTTCTTAGAGAATTTCTCTAGTAGAACTTATTTTTTGAACTATTGGTAATTATTGTTATTTTTTGTCGGATAATTTTTTAATAATTTGATATTTGATTGTAGTATTTTTGTGTTTCGTGTTGTAAATTTTTAATATTGATCTCCGTATTAGACCATTGAAATGTTAATATAATAGTTAAAACTATAATAATTATTGATTGCATAAAAGACATGTCATACCATAGGAGCTTCTCTGGTAGAATTAAAAAAATGAACTATCAGTAGTTTTCTATTTTCAGCCTTTAAATGTGTTTCAAAACCTTTTTGTTCTGTAGACGTTTTTAATATAATGTTATTTTGACTTGATTCAACGGTTAGAAATTAACACTACTAATAAAATTGACCTACCAAAAAAACCCCCTATTAAGGTTGCGTTTGGTATGAGGGTTCAAGAACCGGAATCATTATTCTGGTTCAAACCTTTATTTGTTTGTAAAAAGTAAAAATTGATTCTTAAAAATCAGTATTTGGTTTGGATAGTTCTGGTTTAAGGTTTGAATCATGATGTGATGTTTAAACCAGAATTATCTCAAAAAATAAAACCACATCCCTCCTTAATTTTAGATGGTTTAAACATCTAGTTCTAATTCCAATTTCAGAACTATAATTTAAACCTCAAATTTAAACCATAAATCATAATTCTAATTCTAAAACTAAAACTACCCTATTTAAACCCTCACACCAAACTCAACCTAAGTTTTCTATTTGATAAAAGCTTATAATTTGGATGGCCATTCATAGCTGCAGACACAAAGTACAATTGCCATAATCGTACTGCCCACATCATGTTTTTCTGCTTGGTTGTTGTTCCCTTCTCTCACTTGTACTACGCCATAACGCCAATCATCAATGGCAAGTGAAAACTCACTGACATTTGTGCCCTGTCAAATTTATCTCATCAGTCACAGATTAAACTAGTATAAACGGTTAATTTATGTATTTAAAATTATAATTTAAAATTATTTTTATTTTATATGTATTTTTTATAAAAAAAATATCATAAATAATCATAAATTATTTCAGACGAATATAGAAAATAAATGTTCCTTAAATGTCTATTCGAATGGGCCAAAATGACTCGGCCTACTTATGTTTACTTCTCTTACTGGGCTTTACTTCCGCTAAAGACAGGCTTTTCGTTGTGGTAATACACATGGGGTTATCTTAGGGTTCTTTACACGTAATAAAATTAAGCAGTAAAGCTGAAATATAGCATTAGCTTTTGAATATTTTAAGAATGACAAAAATTAATATCATTAAAAAATTAGAATATAATTGTGTAATATAAATATTACGGTATTATTATGTAATATTTATTATATTTACAATATTTTAGAAATTTTATTAAATTTACAATTTAAGGTATTAAACTTTGTCATATAATGTAATTATCTCTCGATTAGATGTTAAATGTGGTGGACTATCTTAGGTAGTAAAAGTAGATATCTTTAGCAAGAAAAATTTCTCTTAATGATTTGTGATTTACAGTAGAAAAATATAACTTTTCTTATTATATTTTAACTTAAGAATGAGTGAATTCTTAAAGAATAGCGTAAAATTATTGAAATGAATTAAGAAGGGCGAATATTCTTTTTTTTTTTTTAAAAGAATAGCAATTGTTTAGTGTTCTTCCCCTTCAAAATCTTAAATATGTCAGTTATTTATAAAATGCATCGCCATATTTGAAGCATTTCACACACAGCAAAAAGAAAGTTGTTTATTTCCATAAAAAAGTTTACAAAAAGAAAAAGAAATAAAATTTCTAAAGTATATTATTTATTTTAGAAGAGTTTTAGGACATGGCATCTTATTGTAAGAGTTCCTAATTGTACAATTTAAATTAGACAACACTTATAGAACATGTGTAATAATGTAGCTTAAAAAATTTTCATAATATCCGGTCTCTTAATATACATCACTTGACTTATCATACCATTACGATCATCGACCCTATGAACTCTCGTAGTAAATTGCCCTACCATAAAATTCTTATTTATTTAAAACTTTCTATTGTTCTTTCAATAAGAAAGGTGTATTTATTTTTTGTCATTGTAATTGTACCATGATATAAGCATCGTTTTTTTGATCGAAAGTACGAAACCTAATGAGGAAAAATTATACCAAGGGAGCACACTGTTGTAAGGTCTTATGGCTACATATTATATGAAATATTTTTTCGAGCAATGTCGTTATACTCATTCAAAAAACATAGTCTAATTGAAATCATAATTTAGGTCAATTAATGACAGAGCTGCTTATAATCAAGTGGGAGCACGTGTTCCACTCAACTTTAAGTTTTAAGTTTTAAACTTAATTTTTTTGAAAAAAAAAAAAAATCACTTATGCCGTAATTAAAATTTACAAGTTTATTCCTATCTAAAAAAATTATCTTATTTTTTCCATAATGTCTCTATTTATAAAATATTATGGGTATGGGATGGATGTTTCCACTGTAGAATCTCCCCTTAATTAATGCCATAGCATTTTCATATAATGCCTAATACTTATTAGATCTATATTTTTGTCATGTTGGTACCATATGATTAATACACTTTTGTAAGTTTCCTATTAGAACATATTATTAATGGTATTGTAACTTGTCACCTTGGGTGCGTGGGGTCTAAAAATGTCATAATCAGAACATATAGTTACTTTTGTTAAATGGTCCAATAACGAGTTAGGAATAGGTGGATTTATTTTCTGCTTTCTTTTTTTCTTTTTCGATAGAAGAACTAGTGGAACTCTTAGTACTATTGAAAGTGGTCCATATTCTAAAAATATTTCTTAAGGGCATGGACCACAACCGTTGGCTCTTTTTCAAGTTGCACAAGGTTAAAAACCCTTTTGTTTCGAAGGTTTCAAACAAAAAGTTGCTTCGTAATCTCATGCGTTGCCCACCAAATTTGGGTTTGGAGGACACAATCCAACAGGGCTATTCAAAAAGATTGAAACCGATCGCCAACTCAGCGACGTCGATCGAAACCACTTGGGTGATGGCTAATGTTGATTCCTTCTTCTCCGGTCGCCGCCATTCCTCCCACCTTCTTCTTCTCTTCCATGTCCTAGTGGAAACTGCACTGTTCGAAAAAAAGAAATCAGCGATTGATTCCCTAGTTTGCCAATCGGCAACCGAACAAACAGAAACCATTGAACAATCAAATTGATTTTCCCCTCTTTCTCAAAGTAATATTGGTTGTCTTGGGATGAGAATATTCTAGAATACGTATCCAAATCAAACACCCACCAAATTATAATCATATGCTAAAAATCTCCAAATCATGAGAACATACCAACCATATAAAAATCTTTACCACGTACTCAAAACATGAAAAGAAAAACAAAAGGCAAAAAACAAAAAACAAAAAACTTGTAACTCCAATTAAATAAAAACAAAGTTGGCATTAACTTGCAAAATACATCTTAGCCTTCTAATTGTAGAATATTTTAGAAGATGTTTGGTACCTAGATTTGCTCCTTAATTCGAATCAAGGTGCGTAGTTTGTTACAGTATTTTTTCTCATAAAAAATACACATAAATTAAAAATAATTATAATCACATAATTCTAATCTATCAACGAAACGCCTTCTCTTATCTTGTACATTTCACCCTTAGGTTTTGACTCCCCTACTAATAGCCTTCTAATGATGTTGTTCTGTTTCCATGTGAAAAGCTAGAATAGGAGCAATAGCACCTTTGTAGGTGGTACACCGTCCCTGAATGAACCCTTGCAGGAAGTTCATAGGTTAGCACAATGGTCTTAAGAAGGACAAACCTCACCACACAAAGCTAAGGCCTAGAGGGTGGGCCTAGAACTGTATGTAACTGTACTACTGTTGGTACAAAAGTATAAATAATAATTGTATTAACTTGGACTTGATTGATAGTGAGTATGCAAGTAGGGTAAAAGTTGCATAATTAAAAAAAAAAAAACAGTATGATGGAAAAATTGAAAGGAAAACAAAGAAAAAAAATTATCAACAGTCATATGATAAAAATAAAAGTAATAAAAAAATCTGAATGAGATGTTTACAAACCTAGGTTTTTTTTTTTAAGTAAAATAAATTTGAGTCTTCTGTAAAAATAAAACATAAATTAATAAGTATATTAGATCACCATATTTCATAAGTTGATCTTTTAAAATGGAATTCTAAATTCTTAAAAAGTCCAATTTTTATATGGTATTATAGCTTAACAAGCTCAAATGAGATGCTTGATTTATTCAATACAATATTTGTGACTCCCTCATATACCGAAAGTGTAAAATAAATTGGACTCCCTCATTATTTAAATATAAGGATTATTATCACCTTAAACTTTAGGATCATTCTCAATTTACCTATTAAATTTTAAAAACTCTCATTTTATCTCATGAGCTTTTTATTATTCTTTAACCTATTTCGTTGTAATTTTTGTTAAAAACAGATATAAAAACAAAGAGTAATAGAGTCAAGCGGGCTTTTTATTTAAATTTATGTTAAAAACAAATAAATAAAAACTGCATGGTCACATTTAACATCGATCCACGCTCTTTTTTTTTTTTTTTTGTAGCAGCTACAATAAATATCTCTATCTCGGGTGTTGGAAATTTGGGGATGATTGGATTGGGTTTGAGACTAATCGAAAGTCCAACCAAAATAAATTGCACATAACACAAATATAAGTATTTTAGGTTATGATCCCCAACCTATTTAGTAAATGACAGTTTAGTCCTAACATTTTTTTTTTTTTTTGGTAAATCGACTCTCAACCATTTAAAACAGGTGCAATCTTATCATATCCATCAAGATTCATCCAAAAGCTAATAGGAGAAGCCCATGTGACCACCGATGTGACCCAGATTGTTGGTGGAAAGATGAAATTGCCCGCTTAAACTATTCCGGCGACCAAAGATGAAATTACTGAAGATCTAACCGAAGAAGGTCGGAACTATTCCGGCGACGAATGACGGGAAACTTGGTATGGATTTGTTCAGCTCGACGAGAGGAGTTTGAAGACACCACTTGTCGGAGGATTGGACGTCGGACAACGCCAAAATCGGCATTGGAAGGTGTTGTGGCCGGAAATTTCAAACTGAAATTATGACTGATTGGCGGCGAATTGGGCGATGAAGTGAGGGGGGTTTTGTAGATCAGCTCATGGGCTCTCTAGTTCCGGTCTCAATTCATGGTGGGTCGGCCGCGGTGGCCGAAATCGACGGCAGCTCTCTTTTCTCTTCCGTTGTGAGTTTTTCACTTTTTTATGGTTTACGTTGATTCAACATGAGAAGATGGTGGAGACGTGTTGGGTAATTTGAGCTTTTTATGCGATTGTCTAAATTTTAATTTAGACTCTCATTTATAGAACAATTACATAGCAATTACCCCCAATTTCAACCCCAAATTCTCTTCTTCCACCGTATAAACCACCTCTAAATCAACTAAGGATGTGTTTTTACACATATACCCCAAGTTGAGGGGTCACTTGGGCTTTTCCCGTTAACTTTTAGACGGATCTTAACAGAAATGACCAAATTGCACATGTTTTAAATGGTTAGGGGTCAATTTACCAACAAAAAAAAAGATTATGACCAAATTATCACTTATTAAATAAATTAGGGACCATTTGTGATAATATATGTATATATATATATATATATATTTTTTTTTTTGTGTTGCACAGCCGAAGCAGATCCACGAGATTAAGGATTTCCTTCTTACCGCAAGAAGGAAGGATGCCCGTTCAGTGAAGATCAAGAGGAGCAAAGACGTGGTCAAGTTCAAGGTTCGTTGCTCGAAGTACCTCTACACGCTTTGCGTGTTTGATTCGGAGAAGGCCGACAAGTTGAAGCAATCCCTCCCTCCAGGTGCGGTTTAGTTCTTTGAAATTTGTTTTCTTCGAAATTTGTTTACTTCTGTGATCAATTGTTACGCCAGGTTTAAGTTGTTTATAATTTGGGCACAAACTTGTTTATAGTCTGTTAATTTTCTGCTTTGTAGTTTTTGTTCCCTGGTTTTGACGGCCTCTTTCACTTTTTGTTTAGGTTTGAGCGTGCAGGACCTGTGAAGATTCTGATAGTGTCATGGCTTTTAGAATTGCGAATCCATCTTATTTTATGACATTTTCTGTTTTTTATTGAATTTTTGGGTAGTTTATTGCTTAATATGAAAGATTTTGAGTTTATATGTTATGCGAATTATCGGGATTGTGTTCATGTCTAGACCCCCGGAATGCTTTGCTGCTTTTAATGTATCAGTGCAGCTTTCGAAACTTGTAACTTGATCGTGTTTTTTTCTCGTTTAATTCACCATGTTCTCAAATATATTGTGCAAGTATATTCACTGGTATATTGTTGATGTATTGTCGACCAAACTTGAGTTTAAATGACAAGACGTCAATATGATTTTTGCATAATAATATAAAATAAAAAATGACGGCTATTGTCTGGATGTAGAGTTGAAAGTCAGGCTGCCGGAATTGGATATTTGGGCTTTGGCGGGAGCCCTAAAGGGTGGGAGGTCAGCCCGACCCTAATGCCTGATGGGCTGGGGCTGGCCGATCTTTTATAAGGTAATATTTTGGGAAAAAACCAAAATATCACTAAAGGTGGTAAAAAAATTATTTAGCTCTACGCCATCGGTCTAGCTAGCCTGGCCTGGACATTAAACTGGGTGGGTTGTAGGTCGTACTGGATCAATAGTAACGGGCTTTGGGGCTTTGGGTTAATCTGTTCGGCCAGTTTAACTTGTAATTCTAACTGAATGTGATAGGGCCTTTGCCATGGGCTTCTGCGTTCTGTAACGGATGCATTTAGCACAATGTCATGGGCTTCTTATAGGGATACTACGAATTTTAGGGTTGGATTGACTTATGCCTAAAGAAGTTTATTCGTAGAGATTGTCACAGCAACATCATCACACTAAATTTGATATTCCAGATATATGTGATATGTTAGCTTTTCACTAGACGTTGAAAATGTGATATGTTATCTATTTTTTAGGTTACTTGCGTGCTAGATGGAAAAATTTATCATCAAAACTTCTGAAAGCACTTGCAAGTCTTCTGCTGAAACTGCAAGTCTTTAATGAATATGAAGATATTGAGTCAGGTAATCTTTTTACATTTTACTCTTTTTTATTTTATTTTATTTCATCTCCTTGTTGTTTATTTTGTTGTTCTAAACTTGATTCTGATGATTTTTTTTGTTATGTTTTCTTCTCAAGATTTGTCAACTTCTGTTGCAACACATGAGGGGCAAGTTGGGAATGAAGATACTATTATTCTGGATTAAACAGTTTGGAGTGGACTAACTTTTATTTCATGTCATATTTTGCGACTATTTTTATATGGACTGTTTATCTTTATATGGTTTATTTATTCTGGATTAAACTGTTTATTTTATATGGACTATTTTGCATGTTAGAAGGGTACCAATCTAATAGAAATATTCTAGTTGTTTTTTTATTAGTTATCTGCTTTCACCAACCCGAGTAACCCTACCCTACCCGAGGTCACCCGAAACGTCGCGGGTTTGTAGATTTAAGAGAGTGTCGCGGTTCAAAATTTTCTCAACCCGAACTAGTCGGGTAGGCTCATTTTTTCGGCTCAACCCTACCCTACCCGTCCGATTTACACCCTAGTGACTTTGGTACAATTAACTTTTTGTTTTTGCTATTTTATTTTTTTTAAATGTTTTTGCTATTTTTGTTCCTCTTTAAGCGCATTCACAGTTTAGTTCACACAAATAGTAAGTAATCAATATCAAAATAGTAACATCGATTGATCATTGCTGTTCATGGCCTCACTTAACATCAGTAGCCAAAAAAAAAAAAAAAAACACGGTCTCAATTGACAATGGGGTGAAATTAAAAAGATGTTAAAATTAAGAGGTTAGAGGATCTTTAATATAATGTTATGTTATAGTTGATATATGAATTGTAAATTTAACATTTACGTGCAAAAAAATATTCTCTAATATAATGTTATTTATTGTGTCAAATTTTCTATGTGTTATATTTTGTGATAAATTTTTCAACAAGTATAGCATATGAAAAATTTAACTTTTAATTGTTATTAGTTGCAATGTTTATTTTTTTTATGTAATCATTGCAGCTTTTGTATTTTCTAATTATTTTAAAAAGAAAAACTTATTTTTTACAACTTTTAAAGTTTAATGATTATAGGAAAAAATAGATTTAGCATTTTAAATAACATTATGCGTCGGAGTAAAAATAACATACTATATTATTCTTTTTTATATTAAATATACAATTAATATTAGTATTTACATTAAAAATGGTCTAATAAGTTGAAAATTTTCCCTCCACCCCCAAACTTCTTAAAAATAAAAAATGCCAAAAAAATAGCTGATATTTTTGCTTTCAACATTAGATTATGATGAACAAAGAAAGTTTATGATTACTTATACTATTAGAAAAGAAAAACAAATACGTCTAATACGTAATAATATCAATTACCATGTAATAATATTTCAAGAAAATAAAAATAAAAATATATTAGAAATAGCAGTGCTCAATAAATTTAGTGAATATCACTAACGCTTAAGAGCATTTAGCTATCTAAATTTTAGTTAAATTATAATTAAAATTGTTAAAAAATTATTTTAGTTAGTAATTTTTTAATGAGTCATTCAACTATACTCTCTATTTTAATTAAATATAAATTATTTTAATATTTTTTGAGTTTAAAATATAAATAACTTTTCTAACATTTACTTTATGTTAAAATAAATAATAAAATAATAAAAAGAATAAATAGCTAACTATTGCTTATTAACTATATTTAGTTTATAGAAAATATTTTAATTAAAATAGCTAATCATTTAATAAATAATTGGAGTGAAAAAAAGTAAAAAAAATCTAAGGGCCTGTTATTTGAGTGTAGTGTTTGAGTTGAATTTGAGTTATAACTTGAGTTAAAGTTGTAACTTGAGTTTATATTTAGTTGTGTACATTTAAGTTATGGTTTGAGATAAGAATTTTTTTTTTAGTTTGTGTTTGAGTGAGTCAAAACTTAAATTTATATTTAGATAGTATTTTAATAAAAACTCAATGGTAATAAAAAATTTTAATAGGGTATATGGGTGGGGTTTTATTCATCTTTTCGTTGTCAACGCATAAAAAAAAAATCACCTCAATCAGGATTAAAACAAAAAAGTTATAGCATTTTTAAGAATAAAAAAAATACTGTTCATTAATTTGAGTTTGAGTTTCTGAACTCGAGTTGAAAGGAACACTTGAACATAAACTTAAATAAAATTAAAATTTGAGTTATTTTTTTTTAATTTTTTAGACAGTCGAACACACCCTAAATTATTAATTATTTTGGTTAAAAAAAAGCAACGGTAGAAAAATGAAAAATAAAAATATTTAGAGGGGTATAAATGTAGAAAATGACGGGTCATCTTCTATGATTAAAAACTGTGTCGGGCCTTGGTTTGTGTACGGTCCCCGCTCTACGAGACCGAGGCACAGTTTTACGGCCCAATGACTTCCACAACTGACACTCCGGTATTATCTTTCTCATTTGACTGCATTCAGTCCGGTTCGCAATCTTCTCTTTTATTTTATTTTATTTTTTCTTTAGGGTAAATTTTATGAACGCTGTTTGTCCTCAATTCCTCTTTAATTCTTAAATTTTTCAAGCGTTTTACAGTTAATTTTTAAAATTTTATTTTATTTCAATTTTGATAATTTTATTAACTAAGTATTAATTTGATAAAATTTGTATAAATTATAAAATAAAATTGGAAATAACTACAAATTTGAGATTATTTGTGAAAATTAACTTTTATTTTTTTTTATTGTTTCTAACTCTAGGTTTTATTTTATTTCAGTTTTCATCATTCTATTAATTGGACATTAAAATTTGATAGAATATGGAATGCAATTCAAAAGAACTATAAATTTGAGACTATTTGTGAAAATTAACTTTTATTTTTTTGTATTGTTTCTACTTTTAGTCTATAATTTCTACATATTTTATCAAATATTTAACACTAAGCTAACAAAAGAATCGAAATTGAAATATAATAAAACCTTAGAGATCAACTGTGATAAATTTTAAAAATCAGAGACCAAATTGAGATTGAGAATAAACCTTAAGAACTATTTATGAGATTAATCTTTTTCTTTAATGATTATATATATATCTCTTTTACTGCTATGATGCTGTAAAATTTAGGTTACTTTGCAAAATAACTCGTCTCAATGTACTTATATAAAAAAAAAAATGTCTAATAAAAATAGTGTGCGTTTTTTTATTGTTGAATGTAATTAAAGTTACGCAGAATAAATAGTTTCTAATACAAATTTAAAAGTTGAAAAACAAATACCCTATCAAAAGTGCATTTTTTCAAGTTTTACTATAAACATCTCCAGCTAATATATTTAATTAATTACTGAAGGTAGTTTAGGGAAAAAAAAGTCAATGAAGGTGTTGATAATATTAAAACACGCGCACACATATATATTGTGGTAGGATATGAGAAAATACATATTAATTTAACGCGATAACTCTCAAATTACACTAATATATTATGGTAAGGTATGAAAAAAATACTTACTATGAATGTGATAACTCTCAGATTACACCAGAAACATATTAGACTAAAGAAAGTATAGAAAATAACCTAAAAAAACTTGAACAATTCATAACTGTTAGTATTTTTTATGAGCTGCCAGATAATTCTCTTACAAAATCACCCTCCTTCCTCGAGTTTATCAAGTATTCACTCAAAACCAAAATACTCTCGTCCAATTAAACTTTTAATAATCTTTGCCAATATTATAAGTTTTGATCATACAAATTTACCTTTTCTTCCACTATAATAACAAATATCAACTGAAAACAAAAAACACTCATCCACGCTAGAGCTCCGACTATGGTAGCTCATGCGAGGATGTCGACAATGTCATCTTTGAGGGAATGATAAGAGAAAATTGTTGGAGCTTACTCTAAAAAAGAATGAGTCTGAATTTCTATCTTATATTTTTTATTAATTCATTTCTAATTAATATTGTTATTTAATTAAAAATGATATTCATTAAGAATATAGGTAAAAATTTAAAATTATACACTCTAAGGAGTATTCGTCTCCTTTTCTCGAGATAATGACAACCATATTTTTGCACATCACTCCTCGTTGAAAATGCTTATACGCAGAGATGTTGAAACATATCTCTTGGCGTCGTCCTCACAAAAAGATTGTGTGAGGACGACACTATGCCTATGAGCATATCTCTCATAATTCAGGGATTACTGACACGGTTAGCCATTGCAAGAGAAAAACTGGAATTTTTTAGGAGTCTAACCCGGAAAAATAAACTGCTACTAATAAAAAATAATCCAAAAAATGCTAAGAGTGTTATTTTAAACATATGAAGTTTGTAAATTTTAGAATTTTCTATTAGATGATTATTTTTCTTTTTTTTTTCGTTTCATATATTTTCTCATGTTTTATTTTACTATTCTAATAATAAATGTTTTGTTAATATAATTTTATGTAGTTTGAGTCGAGAAATATATATTACTACTAGCTTTAATTATATTAAATAATCCTATTATAATTAAGATTTTATGGTAAGAACTTCCGGAAAAAATAGTCAAAATGCGTATGTGACACATATAATAGGATCCTTATAGTTTTAATCTAATAAGAGTGTTGTTTCTGTAACGGAATAACAAAACTAAATTGAAAAATATATTTAAAACTATAAGCGCACAAAACCTTGCATGAATGATTAATTAGTTGTTAACATGCACAAATTTTTTTGGTAGGATAGATCTTTTAACTGCTTAATTATTTACTTTAATTATGAAAATATGTATTAATTGTTTTGGGCTTAATGCAGTACATTATAATTAAAAAGGTAACAATTCGTGTCAGGATGTTATGTATGTTATGTTCTCACTGACATGATTACAGCTATTAAATATTTCCGTAATCCAAATAAACGTTTATTACAAGTTTAACCCAATAGATGAACACAATTAATATATAGGTCAAAGTGGATTGAAAAAAAAAAACCCTATTTATAACTCAATTTAGCTTCTTGATTAGTAAAAACTGATTTTTTTTTTAAAGCTAACATCACTTCACTATTAATTAGAATCATGAAGCGTAAAATTTATATAACTAACACGAGTATTAATGTTCTAAATCTCCATCACAAATCTGAAATATTTAAACACAAAAAACATGTACATGCATAATGCGTATATGCACATAAATATATACATATAATAATAATGGATATGTCAAAATGTATAAATAAGTTATATATAAGTATGAGATAAAATCATTTTAGTACTATGTATTATAACAAATATGTTTTTGATTCCAGTGAATTTTTTTATAATATAAAAAATGATACATTGATGTTTTTAAAAATATATTCTCAGTATTTTAAAATTAATTTTTATGATATATAATGTCCAAACTATCATTATAATTAATTAAATAAAAATCAATATTTTTCTTAAAAAAAGTCTAAAAATATTTTAAAATATTAAAATATTTAAAAGAAAATAACAAAATAAAAAAGTTCGTGACTTTTTTCTAGATCTATTAGTTTTGATTAATTAAATAAAATGGTACTAAAGTCATTTTATATCTAAAAAAATCAGCTTTAGAATACCAAAAAGACGTTTTTAAAAACGTCGATGTACCATTTTAATATTATCAAAAAGACAGGATACCAAAAAACATGTTTTGTTATAACATAGGGCATCAAAATGATTTTATCCCCATAAGTATTTAGTGTAACTTACACGTATTATCATGTTAATTTTGAGTTCCGCATGTTGACCTAAAATCCACTCATTTATTATAGAGTTATTAGAGGTGAAAGTTTGAAACGCTTGGCCTGATCCGGTTCAAAATTTTATAAGATATTTTCGAAAAAACTTTTTTAAAGAAAGAAAGTTCGGCCCGACCTGGCCCGAATATAAAACTCAAAATCTTAGCATGTCCCGCTATAAGAATCAGGTCAAGCCCTAGCCAACAGCAACGTGCCTTGAGCCGACCTATTTGGCAGGGCCTAAACTTTGTCAACCTAAAATTGATTGAAACTAATAACACAAACTTGTCGTTTTTTGATTTGTGCTGGTCATGTAAAAAATTACTGATCATACAACATACCTCTAAAGTAGAGGTGATAATTCGTGTTGGCTGCTGGCCGCATTAGTGTCAAATTTAGGGTAATATTTGCATAATTACCGCAACTATAACATGACTTGTAACATGAACATCACGTTTGTGATACACGACCAACAATTAACTTGAAATTAACTCACAATCCATCAATAACTCATGATTTGTTTACTTTAAACCTACAATTTTATGCACTAAAACCATTTAAAAACAACACAGTACATATGTTCTAAAAACCATTTACACCATTTAAAAACCATTTAAATCAATTTCATACTATAACAACTAAATTAATTCTAAAATTTAAAACACATTCAATCAAAAGTGGAGAATAAATATTTTTAAAATAATTGAGTAATTAAGTGAGTCAATTAGGGTCGGGTTGACACCAATGCGACCCATTTTTTAACGGATTAATTTCGAGTTGACACTAAAATGACATGTGACTTATTTTTTAATACTAATATAAAAATTGTCATATTTGTCTTGTATTATCGTGTCCTAACCCGTATTATCGGCTTTAATCTAAAACAATATGCATATTTTTTTGGTAGAAAAAGCTATACATATATTTTAATATTAATGTTAATGGCATGATAGGTCTCTAAATCGTTAAGTTTATATGACGATATGGTCCTGAACTAATTTTATGGGTAAAAATAAAACTTTAAATGACCTTAAACTTCAACTTCAAGGGTAAATAGGAGCCGATCAGTTATCAGCCAAAAAAAAAGGTGGCCGAGTTTTAATAACCTTTATTTTATGAAGAAAGAGATATAATACAAGTAGACATATAAAGAAAAAAATTGGAGAAATCACACCACGTAGTAGTGGGTGGTCCCAATCTATCCTTTTATATCCATGACTAGACGAACTGTACCAATGGAACTGCACATACGACGCCTCTCTTTCTCTCTCCCAATCTCTGAGACTGTTTGAGAAAACAAAAAATTAAAATTAAAAAAATTGAAATAAAAAGGTTGTATAATTATACAAAGAAAAAGGCAGTGGGCTCCAAAAGGCAACATTGCTTTCGATAGACTTCAAATGGCTGAGAAGTAATCTCTCATCACTCCCCACTCTCGATTCTCACAAACAAATATTAAGTTTAAGAGATTGACCGCCATTGAAGCACCGCAACCTCATATACATACACACACACACACATATATATATATATATATATATGTACACATACATATATTTGTTGCTGTTTTCTCCATTTCTTCTCAGTTCCTCTAATTCGGCCATCAATTTGGAGTGGAATTCGAATTCTTGGCGCTGAATTTTGGTTGGGAAGTGTGAAATTGAGGTGGCTTTTGATTGATTTCGTTGCGATTGGTGATTTTTATGGAATCGAGTGGCGTGACCTTGGCCGGATCTACGCCGGTCGGAGCTCAACCGGGGGAGCCGGGGCTCGATTCGCTCCAATTCGGGGAGGAAATCCAGAGGCTCATGGCGGTGCCTCCGGAGAACGCCAGCTCCTTCACGGCGCTCCTGGAGCTCCCGGCGCCGCAGGCGATGGAGCTTCTCCACCACGCGCCGGACCCCGACAGGGTTCCGGCGATGGCGAATCTCTCCGGCGAGCCGCTCCACAAACCCTACCCCCACCAGACGTTCGGCTCCAGCCTGACGTTTCTCTCCGACCCTGCGCTAATCGAACGCGCCGCCAAGTACTCTGTGTTCGCCGGCGAGCACTCGCCGGAGACGAGCTCGGTGCCGTCGAACTCCAGCGCGAATTTGGAGAAGGTGAAGAGCGAGCCCGCGGAGACCGATTCGAACCCTAACTCGTCGCAGCCGTTGGTTTCGGATCCGTCGGTGGAGGAGAAGAATCAGAGGCCGTCGGCGAAGAGGAAGGAGCGAGAAAAGAAGGTAAGAAAGTTGAAGCAAAGAGGAATTGACAGATTAGGTTTTCTAGGGTTTCCATTTTTGGCAAAATTCGACAAATCTCGCTTCCAAAAAAGTGAAATTGATCACCACTTCTGTAAAATTCAGGCGAAGGCTTCATCAAAGAAGAGCAAGAACGAGAGCAGCCAAGATGCGCAGAAGCTTCCTTACGTTCACGTTCGAGCTCGTCGTGGTCAAGCTACTGACAGCCATAGCCTGGCCGAGCGAGTAATCTAATCCCCTACTTAATCCACAATTATAATGGGCTAATCATGATTTATGAAGGATCTTACTTTTAAGGACATTTTTGGGTAATTTTGGTTTTTTTTTCCTTTTTTGTCCCTATATTTTTTCTTACAGGCTAGGAGGGAAAAGATTAATGCTCGGATGAAGTTACTACAGGAGCTTGTTCCCGGATGCAACAAGGTTGGTATTTTCTTTTTTTTCCCCCCCTGAATAAACAAGGTTAGTATGATTAGTCAAAATATCATAATTATCAAGTTGATTGTGATTTGGGTCAATTATTGTAGAGTATCTCTCTCAATTTGACCTTTTGAAAAGGCTAATCATACGTTTTAAGATTAAATGTGCCTTTTAATAACGGTTTTGTCACCTATGCACCTTTTTGTCAAAAAGTGCGTGCTTGCTTTTGTACCAAGAAAAGTGCTTGACCGGTGGCTCCCCATTCTCACAGTTCCGGATTTTCACTGCCGTTTCTCTCTTTTCGTTTTCTGGGATTTTTTTTGGGGAAGATTATCACTATTGTTATTTCTTCTTTCTTATTTCTTTTAAGAGAATGTATTTGGGAGGTGAAACTTTATAGCTTTGATTATAACTATTGTCATTTCTTCTTTCTTATTTTTTTAAAGAGAATATATTTGGGAGGTGAAATTTTATGGGCGCGTTTAGAACTCGTTTCAAAATAATTTTATTTTTTTGTATGAAAATAAAAATGAAAACGTTTTCAATCTCAGACAAAAATTATTTTTAAAAATGCGTTTGGTAGTTTTATTAAGAGATTATTTTCAGTGTAAAAAATCTATTAATGTCTCTCTTTCTCTCTCTACTCAAGAGAGGAGAAAATTAAAACAAAAAATGAAAAACGATTAAAAGTCGTTTTTATTTCTCTCTCATTTTACACTAAACTAAAAAATCGTTTTTATTTCTATTTTTGTTTTTATTGTATCAAACGCCGTTTTGAGAACGTTTTTATTTTTTTCTCGAAAAATGTAAAAAATAAAAACGGATCAATTCCAAACACGTCTCTTTTCTTTTCGGATAATTCTACCAATTTGCTCTGCCTGTGGAGGAAGTTTTATTAGTTTAGATAAAATTAGTGATTTGATCTATCAGTGTCAACGTTAAAAATAATTTATCATATGATATAAAAGTGCGCTCGCCTTTGGACGAGATCATTTGAAATGGCTATTAAAAATATATATATATATTTACTATGTGGTAAAACAACGTCGCCATCAAATTGAAAAAGATGCAAAGGAGATGAGGGCCTTCGCTGAACATGCACGCACTTTCTTTAAAATGACTACTCTACCCTTTATTGCTTGGTGAAAGATTTAAGTTGGAATTGAGAATTCTAGCTGTACTGAAACTGCCCAGAACCTCTTGAGGGACAGACGTAACGGGGCATGCAGAGTTAGATGATCATGGGTCCCACGCAGTTAGTCAAATTTAATCCTTCTTGTGGGGATGCATGGTACTATCATTTCTTACAAGGCCGGTATCCATCCTTGGTTGGGACGGAGAAAGATGAGGAAAGAAAAAAACCTCCTTTAACAAATGGCATACCTAACGCCATGACCTAACTACGTGGGGGACCTGACGTGATAGTCCAGTAGCGCTTCTTTTTACTGTGTCTAACCAAGATCTGTGGATCTATAGATAGCATTAACTGATAATGGGACGAATTTTAATCCTTTGTTTTGTACTCATAAAATTTACACCAAATTGGCGAGGACAAGATGCCATTAAACAAAATCGACGAAGACCCTTCTTTTTTCCCTTCTGGGACCACCAATGATGGATCTTCTGTTCTGAAGTCTCAGGAGTAAGGCAGAAGTTTGATGGTTGGGAAATAATAAATATTAATTACTACTTAGCTTTAATATTTTTATTCCTAGTGAGTTGCATTGTGTATTGTTGGCGTATTGAGTATGGTTATGACAACAAGCTGGGCCGTACGTTCTATTTCTTGTACTTGTGGATTTATTTTTGGGAAAGGTCAGCACTGTGCACCTTCCCAACTGGCCAACTTTTATGCTTGTTATGAATTTGTTTCTATAGGTGCAATTCTGTTTTATTGTGCGACCTGGACCCTAGTCGTTCGGTACAACCACTTGTGTCCATGACCCACAATGAAAGCTGAAACTATCAACTTTTTTAATACACTTATTTACATAAGGATATGGATCTCCACAAAAATATATGACTTATTGTGCTTTAAGAAAGTTGTCCATCATAATTCAGCCGCTCCTGTTTCAATATCTCTCCCTTTCTCTTATTTAATTTTTATTTATTTTGTATGATTGTGATGGAAACCTCACGGATTAACGAAGAACAAGATACACTACACAGGTGATATTTGAGAGATCACCGACTCTCCTCTCAAGACTCTATACAACCAAAAAAGCCCCTAAACTCTCGAGCCCCAACTTATTTATAGGCTCCCCTGCTAACACACTTACAAATCTAACAAACTAACCAATTCCAGTTATTACTAAAGAAGCTTCCTCAACAAGACTGTTGAAAGCTTTCTCAACAAGATTCCACAGTAACCCATATCCACGTCAGCAACTAATCACTAACGTTTCTTGGTTTCTTATCAGATTGTTGTTGTGTTATCATTTCCATGGATAGGCAGTGGGGTTGGCTAGAAAGGGTGTCAATGTCATGAATGTAAATTGAAGTACCAAAGCGAAATTTGGGAAGTTTGATTCTGACACAGCTCCAATGAAATTAATTGTAATTTGATTCTGATAAGGCTACAATGAAATTAATTATCTCGAATGAAGGAGATTGTTTTGAAGTTCTAATTATGTCTTGTTTTAATCTTTTACACCCGTGTGTACAGTATAATATAATACACTCTTTTCCTCTTGCTCTAAAAGATTAGTTAAATCCAATGAGAAAGTTTCCATTATTTATCTAAAAGATCTGAATGATCCGACATATTTTCATAATAAGGGAGGAACTCTTACTAATTGGGTTGAAGACTTGTGTTTAAACTGAACTTTTGCTTTGCAGATTTCAGGAACAGCACTAGTTTTGGATGAAATCATCAACCACGTACAGTCTCTACAACGTCAAGTGGAGGTTAGACTTGCTTACCTTTGGAGATATTGGTGTTGCCAAAACGTTGTCTTAAACTTGGAAAAGAATTGGTCAGAAAAACTGAATAAATCTTGAGTTGATTGATGGTGTTTCACTGTTCACTGTCTGAGATGGTATATGGAATCGAAGATGTGTGTTCTTCTAAACAACATAAATAGAATAAGCATCCTTGTATTTTGCCCTAGCTAATGCACCTCTTTATGGGTCAATGCTGCTAACCTATGCCAATTAGACTGTTCAACTCTACTTTCTTTTCTTTTATTTATTTATTTATTTTACAACCGTGGTGTCCAAGACTTTGCCCCGACTAATCCACAGGATCCATTCAAGCCCCCCTCCCACATGGATCAGGTAAATCTCGGGCCTTTAGCCCACGGGCGTGGCCCTAAGAAATTGATAGCACTCAATGGGAATCAAACCTTAGACCTAATGCTTCCTGAGGCACTAAGTTCAAGTGATTTACCACTGAGCCAACGCCTTGGTGATTGTTTGACTCTACCTATTTCAGTCATTTCTGTTTTTAAAACACGCACAGCTGGTTTAAGCTTTAAAAACGAAAACAATCTTGCATGGTAAAGTTAAATCCAAACATGTTGCAAGTTTAAAGGGTCTTTAAGTTGTACTCACAGTAGTGTTTTAATTCACTTATCCTTCATTTGCCGTGTTCTTACTCTTGACATCTTTCCCTGGCTTCAGTTCTTATCAATGAGACTCGCAGCAGTCAACCCAAGAATTGATTTCAACCTAGACAGTATATTGGCTATTGATGTAAGTTTTCTATGTAGCTTTCTTTATTTGTCATGCATGTTATAAAATGGGGAACTTGTGTTTGCCGCAGGAGTTGCATTTGTGTCACGTATACATGCTGCAAATTCTAGACGTCTAGACTCGACTCCGTTGAATATTACTATGAACCCATTCTATTGTCGATTAAAAACTATGAAATGGAAACTGAAACTTTCGGATTCCATTATTCCTCATTGTATATTCTTATCCATGATGTTGAATGACAACATCCCACTATTAATGTGTGATGTGCAATAGGCGATGGACCACGTATGCCCTCACTTGTCTGTTTGTCTGTTTATATTTAGCTCTTTACCAGTTAGAATATGATTTTTTTCCCAACAGTTGTTACAAGATAACGTGAATGTCTTTATCAATAGTAATTATTTCTATGCAAACCCACTGGGACTTTCTGTAGTTGTGGACTCCTTGGATGAAGTCTTTGGCTGGAGTCAAACAAGAGAAATGTTCTGTTTTTTCATTTTTGTTTTTAGAGGAGAAGGGGATTACAATTCCGAACAACAATAATGGGCTATGTTGTGGAGAGTAGCTATGACTCCAACGCAACTCCGAACCCTTTTACAAGATTTTGTGATAATTGTAATTAGCTATTTGACAAGCTACACTAAACTTTGAGCAGGCCTTTTCCTGTCATTCGGATCGGGATTCCATGATTGTATATCACTAACGATTTCTCTTATATATTGAAACTTGCAGAATGGTTCTGTAATGGATGGTAATTTACCCAATATGGTTTCATCTGTGATGTGGCCGGAATTCCCGATCAATGGAAACAGACAACAGTTTCAACAGCAATGGCATTTTGACTCCCTCCATCAGCCACTTTGGGGGAGGGAAGAGGACAATCAAACTTTCGTTACTCCAGAAAACTCACTTTTGACTTATGACTCTTCCGCAAATTCAGGTTACTTGGAGTTTTTTTTTTTTCTTTCTTTAGAACTACCACGTACACCGTCTCTAAAAATTGCACAGATGACCTTTTTTTTTTTTTTTTTAAAGGGGGGCTATTGCACCATCTTCATACTGCAGACCAGTTTGTGTTGTTGCTTAAAAACATAATGCTTGTTCTTCAACACACGAGAATAATTATTTTAAATTATCATTATTTCCCCAAATATAGGAGAAAACTTGGTTCAATTTTGACGATGTATGTACCTTGTAGAAGTAGGTTTCTGATTGCACCACCCTGTTGGTCATTCTTTCAACAAAAATCATGAGATTTGTTTTGTCATTTCTTAAAAGAAAAGGAACGTGAGACATTCAAATTAATGTGTTTTTTTTTCGTTCTTTCCGGTCCCCTTTTAGTGCGAAATGAAAATAATTCCAAACTTGTTGTATGTTGACAGCATCTCTGCACTCAAGCCAATTGAAGATGGAGCTGTGAAAGCGTAGTAGAGAGTTCTTATAGTAGCTAATAGTGTATATATCAGATATAGCATTAGCATTTAGCAAGAGGGAGGTAGAAAGGGGTATGGATGCCTCAAAATTCATGGCCGGTTGCCATGAAACTCTATTTGTCAAGGTCAGGTTAAATTCCCTCAACTAGAGGGAAAAGTAATTTGGTAATGCCAATTCTTAAATGATTACTACTATATATATATATATATGTATACTCTTAACTAACTATTGGAGGGTCAATTCAATCTAATACTTATTTTGGGAGACGATTGATTGATTGATTCTTACTGTAAAATCCATTGAACGAACGACTATTTTTTTAACTGTTATTATTTGAAGGTTCCTTTTTCCAAATGTGGCTCAAGGGGTGCGTTTGGAATTGGTTCCAAAACGTTTTTATTTTCTGTACGAAAATGAAAATGAAAACGTTTTTAGTTTCATTTTTAAATTATTTCTAAAAATGCGTTTGGTAGTTTTATTTAGAGATTGATTTCAGTTTTAAAAAAAACTGAAACTGCGTTTGGTGGTTTAATTTTTGAAAACATGTAATAATATATTAAATAAATAATATTATTAAATATATTAAATAAATAATATATTAAATATATTAAATAAATAATATATTAAATATATTAAATAAATAATATTATTAAATATATTATATAAATAATAT